>NC_073696.1:131583951-131855890 GCF_029784165.1 Wyeomyia smithii
TGTTTAAATTCAAGCTTAAATACCACAAGTGATTCTTCATCTTTTTAGTTACAGCGTCTGAAACGACTATCAATTTCGATATATGCGAAAGAATCACGTAAGAAATTCATAACTTGAATCATACATTGGATAGCATTCGTACACCCGAAAAAACACCTGAATGTGAAGTTTGACTATAAAAAGGAACATGTCTCGAATGCGATTTATGGTCAATGATCAGAGCAAATATTTTCTCAGGCAATAAATGTTATTTTTAACCATATAGCGTGTGATAAGTGAAAAAGGGTCACTTTACAACCAAGAAATGTGAATGCTAACTCCAAGAGCACTTCATAATCGCCGCGAACTTGATTGCATAAAATTGCTTGATTTGATTGCAATCTCCATCGTACCATTTCGAGCGAACTTTTGGATCATTGAAGCTGTGAATCATTTCGCTTGATGCTTTTGTAAAATAGTTGAAGAGAGGTGTTTAAGGTCCGATGCTTTGCCATGTAATATATTTTGCATAAAAGTTCATAGATATGAAGAGGACAAGTAATATTGGTTAGTTTTCGAAACTTTTTCTGAAATATTCCAATCCACTAGCGTATTATGAACTTCTTAGGCAATATTTTTGCCGGAGATTTAATAAATTTTAAGCGCGCCCAAGAACTTTGCTGTTCAATCGTAACTCATAAGAATTGCAATTCGATTAACATTAGATATACCGACTATATTTGAAAAAAAATCACCGTCCTGGTGAATTTAGATAACTAGTGCTGAACTGTTTTCATAGAAAAAAAAAAATAATAATAATACTGAAAAACTAACATTAAATCCATACAAAAAAGCTCTTAATAACTTTAATAATTTTGCTTCACCAATCCGATTGTGACAGTTCACTAGGGATATAATCACTGAATGGCAGCTTCAAATCTTCTAACAAATACAAGAGGTCATTCATTTATTACCTAACGTACTCAGAAGAATAAGATATTCAATGAAGAGTTCCATTGTGCGAGGCCCCCATGCAAAATTGTGTTATTCAGGAATAGAAGGTATTCAAAATTGCTAAAATTTAGCGTTACGTAACATGTGAATGTCTCTTATGATATGGTTTTATGATTAAAGAGTAATTCGACACAAAATATACAACTATTTTAAGAAAACTAAGGCAAAAAACTTCATGAAGAGATGAAAAAAAAAAGCAATTCTTATGAGAATCTATTTTTTTAAATATAAGCGTTTTGTGGGTCCATTAAATGAACTCGGATCAACTTCAAAATTTCTATGGCTTATTTTTGGAGTAAAAAGGAAACTTTTTTCGCCCGGCGCTCATCGAAATCGCATGATGTTACAAAAATGGCCACTCTAATGTATATATATATATATATATATATATATATATATATATATATATATATATATATATATATATATAATATAATATATATATATATATATATATATATATATATAAATATATATATATATATATATATATATATATATATATATATATATATATATATATATATATATATATATATATATATATATATATATATATATATATATATATATATATATATATATATATATATATATAATATATATATATATATATATATATATATATATATATATATATATATATATATATATATATATATATATATATATATATATATATATATATATATATATATATATATATATATATATATATATATATATATATATATATATACGTTACACCACGACCGACCGGCCTAGGCGCACCCGGAGCCGAGACGTCAGCAAAAACCCAGCTGAGGCCCGTAGCAACAAGCGGAGGAACCAAACCAGCAACGAAACCATAAATTGACAATCGATGACGACTGCAGGATTCGATCGAACCACGCGGACAAAGGCTGCATCAGAATTGAACCACCGGAGGAACGACGAGTCAGCGGATTTAGTTTATTTAAGCTTTCTAGATTTAATTTTCAATTCAGTCTTGTGTGTAATTCAGTAGTGATCGGACATTTAAGTGTTAATCGTAGTAATAAAGTTTTTTTTAGTTCCCGCGATAAATCACGGCATAATTGGCGCAGTCTCAAGGCCAAGTGGTTAGACAAAGTGAACAGTGTTAACAGAGTGAATATCTAGTATCACAGTCACCGAGTTCTACAAAGAGGAACAGCCCACGTCTATGGCAGACAACTGATACACCCAGCAAGAACAACCCCTGAGTGAACATCAAGGACTTGCGGATATCAGAGGACCGATCCCGCCATTTGGAAACCTACCCCATCCATCCGTCACTTCACACCAAGACTCCAGGAGATGAAAGCAGTAATCTTCCTGTAAGTAACCACAATCATTTTTCTAAGATTAACACAAACAAAACCATACTAATTCAGAGGTGCGAGCCCCCACCAGCGGTAAGCGGACACCTGAAATATCACAAAGTGAAAAAACAAAACTAACAACTAACCGTGAAAGTGCAGTGTAAGTGAATACTGACAACAAATCTATACGCAATACAAAGCAAACGAAGTTAATTTATTATAATGGCCGAGCGCGACTTAATGATCTCACCAGATCTCGCAGCTCCAGAACTTTATGAAGAAGAGCCACAACCAGCTCCTCAACCAGCCCCACAACCGGCAATCACAATTGAGGGTTTACTTCAGCACATAAGAAGTTTAACCCAGAACCAAAATGAGTTGATTGAACAACTCAGAAATTTAAAAGAGAAGGCGGATGATCCTTTGATGCAATTCAGGACTCCAGACCCAATCAAAAATCTAACAACATTTAGTGGAAATAAAAAAGAGACCCAGGCATGGCTGGAAGACGCGGAAAATACTCTCGAACTTTTTAGAAGATACCGAGATGAACCAGTGTATAGCCAATTAGTCAGGGCAGTGAAAAACAAAATTACGGGCGAAGCCAAAGAGATTTTGATCGCTGCTGGCAACCCGAACAGCTGGCTAGAAATTAAAGAGGTGATTTTGAATTCCTACGGGGATAGACGTGACCTTACGTCACACATCCAATCATTATTTTACATAACACAAGGGAAAAAGACAATTCCTGAGTATTATAATAAAATCGAAACCATCGACACCGCTATCAAATCGACAGCGGCGACGATGGAAGATTATCAGAATGCAACTAAGGCAATAAACAATTTAGTAAGCTTGATGACGCTTACTAGATTCATAGATGGCCTCACAGACGAATTGTCTATGCATGTGAGGAGCTATCGACCAAAAACATTGGAAGAAGCCTACGCTATAACAACGCAATACGCGAATGCCGCGTACAGGCAAAAATTTAACAAACATTCCAGTTCAACCTCTAACAATTCATTCAATTCAAAACCGTTTTCAAATTCCAACAACGGTAATCAGACGAATACAAAACCCAACTACACGAACAACAACAACAACAGCAACAACAAGCACGGTAACACGTTCAACGCGAAACCGAACGGATCAGGGAAATTTAAAACCCCTAGAGGTCCACCGGTGGACGACGACGTTTCAATGAAAACCGCAAAGTCCCGTACGGAGGTGAACAACCACGAAACCAAACCAAAACAAGAAAGCGAATTCAGCAAAAACTACGAGGATGAGTACGACACCTCTAATCAGCTGGAGGAATCAGCTATGAACTCGGAAGACGATGATAACTTCGTCGACGAGGAGTTAAATTTTCACGTGGTAGAAGAGCCACGTCGAAAAAAATAAAAAGCGATAACAATTTTGTACCTTATATAATAATTCAAACCTCGAAAGGTGAGATGAAATTTTTGATCGACACAGGAGCGAACAAAAATTATATTTCACCCGAGCACGTAAACATTGAAAATTGCAGAACTGAGAATGGAATCAGGGTAACGAATATAAGTGGAACACATAAAATAAACAAATCAGCTTCTTTTGATCCATTTCAGATCAAGAAGAAATTGAAATTTTATATTTTTAAATTCCACAAGTTTTTCGATGGATTAATAGGTTACGAGTCATTAAGAGACCTAAATGCTCAAATCGACATTCGTAATAATTCCTTGAAAATCGGACGAAAAACAATAAAAATGCAAAAAAAATTCCCTGAAGAGCAAGCAATTAACATAAATGAACAAGAATTTCAGTACATCGCACTGAAAACCAAAAAGAACGGTGATTTCATAATAGCGAATGAAAAGAAATACAATTCATTCACTATTTTACCTGGTATCTACAGAAGCAGCAATAATAAAGCTTTTGTAGCGATTCAAAATTTCTCAAAATCTTCACAAGAAATAAATTCGAGTGAAATCGAAATGGATGAGGATCCGTTCGATTTAACCGAATTGCCAAAGCAAATAAACATGACAAACTATACCTTTCGTGACGACCACATGAATAGGGAAGAAAAACAAGCCCTTGAAACGGTGATCGACCAATACAAAGATGTTTTATACGTGGAGTCCGACAAACTGTCATTCACACACAAAATAAGACATAAAATTCGAACGGTAGATAGTATCCCAGTCCATACGAAATCATATAAATATCCCTACGTTTATGAAAGCGAAGTACAAAAGCAAGTTAAAAAGATGCTAAACGATGGAATTATAAGAGAATCAATCTCACCATACACCTCACCCGTATGGATAGTCCCGAAAAAGGCAGATGCATCTGGTCACAAGAAATTTCGTTTAGTGATCGACTACAGAAAGCTAAATGAAAAAACTATCAACGACAAGTACCCCATACCCGAGATAACCGACATCTTGGATAAACTGGGAAGGGCTACATATTTCTCAACTATTGATTTAGTTTCTGGCTTCCACCAGATCCAGGTAGAAGAAGACACAGAGAAAACAGCATTTTCTGTGAACGGAGGAAAGTACGAGTTTACTCGCATGCCATTTGGGTTGAAAAACGCCCCGGCAACTTTTCAAAGGGTAATGGACTGTATACTAAGGGATTTAATTGGAGTATGTTGTTTCGTCTATATGGACGATATAATCATATTTTCCAGTTCACTTCAGGAACACAAGAAAAATTTAGCACAAGTTCTAAAAAGACTTAAAGAAGCTAGACTAAAAATTCAGCTAGACAAGTGCGAATTTTTTAAAAAAGAAACGCAGTTTCTAGGTCATACTGTCTCTGAAGATGGAGTAAGACCAAACAGTGACAAAATAGAAATCATAAAAAAATGGCCAATCCCTAAAACAGAAAAAGAAGTTCGTCAATTCTTAGGAACGCTAGGCTATTATAGGAGATTTATAAAAGACTTCGCTAAAATAGTGAAACCGTTGACAGCACTTCTTAGAAAAGACGCGGAGTTTGAGATAACACCCGAAATAAACGCATGCTTCGAAAAGTGTAAACAAATTCTAACGCTAGATCCTGTGTTAATTTCCCCGATTTCAGCAAGGAATTTATTCTTACTACCGATGCAAGCGATTATGCAATAGGGGCAGTACTGTCGCAAGGGCCCGCAGGCAATGACAGACCCATAGCATACGCATCGCGAACTTTAAGTAAAACAGAGGAATGATACTCAACAACGGAAAAGGAATTTTTGGCAATCGTTTGGGCGGTCAAACATTTCAGACCGTATCTATACGGACGGAAATTCAAAATGTTTACAGATCACCAACCACTTACCTTCTCTATGACTAATGCAAATCACCGAATCATAAGAGGTAAACTGGCTTTAGAAGAATTTGACTACGAATTAATCTATAAACCAGGGAAACAAAACGTCGTCGCAGACGCGTTGTCTCGGATAAACCTAAAAAAACATAATCAATTAAACGCACATTCACAATCATCGATGTCTTTAAACGTGGAACCCTCCGAACGAGAAGAGGAACTTTCAGATGATGAAAGTGACGACATGACAGTACACTCAGCGGATACAAGCGATGATTACTTTATTCCGTGCACTGAGAGACCAATCAACACATTCAGGACCCAAATTATTTTTAAAATCGGAAAAATAGAGATTACGGCATACGAACAGATCTTTCCCAAATTTCACAGGCACATAATAGTCAAACAAAGTTATACGGAAGAAGAAATAGTAGAAATATTAAAGCGGACTCTTAACCCCAGAGGTTCAAGTTGCCTCAAAATTCCAATCTCTTTAGTTCAATTAGTTCAAGAAACTTACCGGAAACATTTTTCAACTAATAGCCCCTACAAAGTTTTTATTTCAGAAACCCTTCTAGAGGACATACGCCTAGATGAACAACAGGATGAAATTGTGAAGGAAACTCATAATCGTGGCCACAGAGGAATCAAAGAAAATAAGAACAAGATAATGCAAAAATATTTCTTCCCACAACTTGATCGAAAGATTAAAATTTTGATAGATTCCTGTGATATCTGCAAAAAAGCCAAATATGACAGGAAGCCACCGAATTTGATAAGAAAAAGCATTTTCGGCAATAACCCTTTCGATCGAGTCCACATTGACATATTCTTTTTAAAAGGTCAAAAGTGGCTCACCATAGTCGATTCGTTTTCCAAATTTGCAAATGCCATACCTTTGGAAACTAGAACAATAGTGGACGTAAAAAATGCTATTACAGAACACATTAGACAATTTGGCAGACCGAAGACTATTGTGAGTGACCAGGAACCTTCTTTCAGGTCTATTGATTTCATCGGATTCCTTAATGACCTAGGAGTCGAGTTACATTTCGCGAGTAGTTCAAATTCAAACGGTATTGTAGAACGGTTTCATTCTACCCTAATCGAAATTTATCGAACAAACAAAATTAAATTCAACGATTTGTCTACAAGAGATCAAATTAATATCGCCGTCGATATTTATAACAACAGTTTTCATACCGCTATAAAAAATTTACCGCGTAATTTGGTATTCAATCATTCGGGCTCGACAAACATGGAAGAAATTTCGGAAAAATTTAAAAGCTTGCAATCAGCGGCTAAAATCGAACTGGATAAAAGGAAAGCTAAATATGAACAACAAAATAAAGATAACGAACAACCTGAACAATACAACCCAGGCGATGCTAAATACATTAAAATTTCCCAACGAATAACTAAAGACGTAAACCCTTACAAAATAACTACCATAAAAGAGAATAACGATCTTACATTTAAAGACATCAATGACGTAAAAATACACAAAAACAGAATAAAAAAATAATCGTTTAAATCAATAACTTAACTCTCGTTACAGATTAACTTACATCATCCTAATACACGGCACAAAATTTAAAGAAATATCATATAATAATGGCATAATTGCCATAAAACTAAAACAAGTTAGGATAAGAATAGGGTTTGAGAGAGTTAAACACAAAATCAATATTAAATCCATTGCAAACAACATTGACTACATAGAAAAAACGACAGAAAACCTGAAAATAATAGATCATCTCAGAAGGACCCTTGATTACAAAATCCAATACGCAAGAGGAAAATTGTTGAGTTTATATCCCCGCAGAAATAGAAGAGCATTAGTTAACGCTTTAGGATCAGTAATTAAACTTTTTGCAGGCAATGCAGATAACGATGATATGGAAATTATAAATCATAATTTAGAAACGTTAGAAAAGCAGGGAAACTTACTCTCTCAATCTTTATCAAGGCAAATAATTATAAACGAAAGAATTCAGAATAAACTGAATAATATTACAGATATTCTCAAGAAAATAAACAAACAAATTGTAGACCAAAATAATAACTCACTTACGACCAATACGGACTTGGAATACATTAATCTTATTATGAACCTTGACATGTTAATTCAAATTCTCACTAGCGTAGAAGAACAAATCGAATTTGCAAAGCTAAACATTTTGAATAGAAACTTATTTTCATTAGATGATAAATTGTACATTTATAACAGACTTAAAGCACAAAAATTGAATCTGGATTACTTAGATCAAATATTCCAATACAGCTCAGGAAGCGTAATTGTGAAAGGCGACGAAATCCTAATTTTGGCGAAAATACCCATCCTAGAAGACAACGAGTTCGACCTGATCAACATCCAGACGCTCAACTTAAACAACACACGAATCAGTACAGACATCAAGCTGGTGGCAAAGCACAGAGACATTATCTATAAACAAGAGCACATTTGTGACATCTGCGAAGCAACAACTCTTATCGAAGACGACTGTATCAACAACCTTTTGAATCATTTGACACCAAAATGTGTCCTAAAACCCGTCAGGCAACATATCAGAATACAAGAAATCAAAAAAGGAATCATACTATTTGATACGAATCAACAAGTATTGATTTCCGACTCATGTAATAACTCGAGATTAGTCAACACCCCGACTATTGTCGAAACAGACAATTGTACGATTAAGGTGATGAATCTCACATTTAATGGTCAAAAGCATCTAACAGACCACGAAGAATACCTCATACCAATCTATGGAAGGAAATTCATTCAACTCAACTACTCGGAAGAGCGGAATGAGATCACCCACATCAAACTGGAACACTTAAACAGTCTTCAAGAGATAAAGTTGGACCTGCATCGCTCGAAGAGGACAACAACCATCGGAGGAGGAATTCTCCTCACACTAACCTTTTTCTGCTCTTTTGCAATTTATATCATCAACAGAAGAACCAAATCTAAGGAAGATACCATCCTGAAAATCCATAAGCATGCTGAAACCACCACGGAACCTAAAGGAACCATTGGAAAAGGAGAACCCGCAACCTTACCGAGGCTCGTCCTTTTCGAAAAATCATCCGAGGACGGACGACAATCTAAGGGGGGAGACGTTACACCACGACCGACCGGCCTAGGCGCACCCGGAGCCGAGACGTCAGCAAAAACCCAGCTGAGGCCCGTAGCAACAAGCGGAGGAACCAAACCAGCAACGAAACCATAAATTGACAATCGATGACGACTGCAGGATTCGATCGAACCACGCGGACAAAGGCTGCATCAGAATTGAACCACCGGAGGAACGACGAGTCAGCGGATTTAGTTTATTTAAGCTTTCTAGATTTAATTTTCAATTCAGTCTTGTGTGTAATTCAGTAGTGATCGGACATTAAAGTGTTAATCGTAGTAATAAAGTTTTTTTTAGTTCCCGCGATAAATCACGGCATAATTTATATATATATATATATATATATATATATATATATATATATATATATATATATATATATATATATATATATATATATATATATATATATATATATATATATATATATATATATATATATATATATATATATATATATATATTTACGTTTTTTTACGCGGATTCCGGAATTTACGCGTTTTTTTACGCGGATTCCGGAATTTACGCGGTATTTTTTTGCCCGGATTTTGGTTTCACTCGGAATGCAAAATTAACGATGGTTTTTTTACGCGGATTCCGGAATTTACGCGGTTCTTTTTAAGCGGATTTCGGAATTTACGCGGTTTTTTTTTACGCGGCACGTATCCCCCGTGTATATATTAGGGTGGGGAAAGTGATCGATTTTCCAGAACCAAGTTTTTTTGGTTCCTTTTGGTGTCCCAGACAACCCTAAACTTACCTGAAGTCGATTGGTTTTGTCTCCGCTTGGCGCATTGCATTTCAAATTTGTATGAAAATTCATATGAGAAAACCTACTTTTTTGCATTTACCTTCCTAGAGAGCTCAATAATGCTCTAATAATGCACTACATTATGTTAAAGTATAGTATTTTAGATGCCTAACAACTTTGCAAAAGACACTGAAGAGCTAGAATGTCCCTAAGAAGAGCTATAGTTGTTCAAAGTCGAGTATGTCGATTTAAATGCAGAAAATCTCAGTAGGATTCCCATCAGAAGTAACCTGTTGTAACGAGTTTATACACTCAGCTGGACCAAGCAAACAAATTTAGGTCAATATTCTAGGCGTAAATAGAATCTACAACGTGTTTCAGAGGTTACTCCTGATGAAAATCTGACTGACGCCGGTACACTGGCAGTGTTGGCAGAAAAAATGATTTGCAACATGAATTTCGACATACTCAACTTTGAACAGCTCTAGTATTTTTTGACGTTGACTAACGTCTATATCGAAGTTAGGCCCCTGAATTTGAAAATCTAGTAATTCAACCAGGGAAAACCAGAGAAAAGTGGTCAGGTTTTGAGCGCTTATTTTGCAGTCATCTATAATCAGGTTTTCGAGGTTTTGGCATCAATCGATCAGAAATTCTTTTACGGTTAAATTTATGTAACAAAAACAAACTATTGTTTAAGATACACTATTGAAAAATTGGTAATTAATATCGATTGTCTAAATCATACCGCGCAGCCAATCACTACCTCTCTTCCCAAGCACAGTCGACACTAACGGATACAATCGATCTGACTTTGTTGTTATTGTTGTTGTCACTTTCTGTTTCCGATGTTTATGCTGCTGCTAGCGGAAAAAACCTTGCAAATATGCATCTTTTTGTTGGTGTTAATTTTACGACAGCGGCCGGCGCCCCATCATTCTGATTCCAAAACCGCACCAGTGACATGCGGACGCTAGGTGATAGCAGCTGAAAGGAGGAAATACAAAATAGTACCGGTCATCTCGTGCCGGTTTCACCCGTAATGCTGGTGGCTTTAGTAGTAAATGGCTACTGCAAAACACTTAAATGGCTGGAATCCTGGACGGACTAACCAGGAAACTATAATCGGCAACTGGCACCTTTTGGTGCCTCGAAATTTTGGTACAGAAGCGGCTAATTGAATTTTCTGTTTTACCAAATGCTGCTGCTAGCGGAAAAAACCTTGCAAAAATGCATGTTTGTGTTGGTGTTAATATTACGACAGCGGCCGGCGCAGCTTTCAAGAAACATTTGTCTCTACCATTCCATCATCTATGTAGCCCCTCCCTTTTTCTAATTATCTGACGAAGCCTTGGTATAAAACGTATCGTTCGAACATTTCACCCCATCAGTTTCATTATTAAACCGTACCGGGTACATACGGACGCTCGGTGTTAGCAGCTTAAAGGAGGAAAAACAAAATAGTACCGGTCATCTCGTGCCGGTTTGACCCGTGATGCTGGTGGCTACTGCAAAATACTAAAATGACTGGAATTCTGGACGGAAACCAGTAAACAAGAAATCGGCAACTGGCACCTTTTGGTGCCTAGCAGTTTTATAATAGAAGCGGTTAGTTGAATTTTATGTTTTACAATTGCTGTTGCTAGCGGAAAAAACCTTGCAAAAATGCATGTTTATGTTGATGTTAATTTCACGACAGCGCTAGGTGTTAGCAGCTGAAAGGAGGAAAGACAAAATAGTACCGGTCATCTCGTGCCGGTTTCACCCGTTATGCTGGTGGCTTTTAGTAGATTAACCAGAAAACAACAATATAATCGGCAACTGGCACCTTTTGGTGCCTCGAAATTTTGTTACAGAAGCGGCAAATTGAATTTTCTGTTTTACCAAATGCTGCTGCTAGCGGAAAAAACCTTGCAAAAATGCATGTTTGTGTTGGTGTTAATATTACGACAGCGGCCGGCGCAGCTTTCAAGAAACATTTGTCTCTACCATTCCATCATCTATGTAGCCCCTCCCTTTTTCTAATTATCTGACGAAGCCTTGGTATAAAACGTATCGTTCGAACATTTCACCCCATCAGTTTCATTATTAAACCGTACCGGGTACATACGGACGCTCGGTGTTAGCAGCTAGAAGGAGGAAAAACAAAATAGTACCGGTCATCTCGCGCCGGTTTTACCCGTGATGCTGGTGGCTACTGCAAAATACTAAAATGGCTGGAATTCTGGACGGAAACCAGTAAACAAGAAATCGGCAACTGGCACCTTTTGGTGCCTCGAAGTTTTATAATAGAAGCGGTTAGTTGAATTTTATGTTTTACAATTGCTGTTGCTAGCGGAAAAAACCTTGCAAAAATGCATGTTTATGTTGATGTTAATTTCACGACAGCGCTAGGTGTTAGCAGCTGAAAGGAGGAAAGACAAAATAGTACCGGTCATCTCGTGCCGGTTTCACCCGTTATGCTGGTGGCTGTTAGTAATAAATGGCTACTGCAAAATACTAAAATGGCTGGAATTCTGGACGAGAATAATCGGAAACTGGTACCTTTAGGAGCCTCGAAATTTTGTTACAGAAGTTTTGTAAAAGAAGCGTTGCAATTCCCTCTACTATTTGCTTCAATGGAATATTTTTTTTTTTAAGAATACGGTAGTCAACGTCATGCGGTCGTGTCTTGAATACCACCCTCCTACTTTTTGGCACACCCTAGCTCTTTAGTGTCTTCGGCCAAGTTGTTGGCCATCAAAAAACCTACCATTTGAAGTTATGAAACGTATGGTTTGAGCCATTTTGAGCTCTTTAGAATGGAAAATGCAAAAAAGTTGGTTTTTCCATACAAATCTCCATATAAATTTACGATGCAATGCGCCAAGCGGAGACAAAACCAATCGACTTCCAATAAATTCAGGATTGTTTGGGGCCCCAAATAGAACAAAAAAAACTTGGTTCTGGCTTTCTGCTATCAAGTTTCGTTTTTTCCATATAACGATTCCCCACCCTAATATATATATAGAACTTATCTTTCGTAGGGATCTAAACCTAGGTGTCAAAAAAAGGAAATAAACTTACAAATCACTACTTGCGCCAGGAAACAGCTAGGAATACCCAAAGTTTAAATCATTAGAAAATATATATAATTTAGTTACATGTTTGCTATTGTAAAGGCTGTGCTCAAATAAAACTGTAGTTTTCAGACAGTACAGTGGCATTCATTTGGTAACGAAAAACCCCCAAGAGAAGCAAAGGTGCTTCCATCAGAAATAAAGTGACATTGCCGCTCATTGGAGAAATTGTTCACACTTACGGTTTTCGGATACACCTTAAGGAAACAGAACCATCCTCGGGAACCTTAGGTGTTGTTCCCAAATATTCTGGCTATAAAGAGAGCTCATCGTAGCAATTGAGGATTGCAACGATTTTTGTCGAAAATTGGTAATAATTTTATTTGACATTGTTCTAATGTAATTGCTTCTAATGTAATTCGAGTGTACCAATTCAGGGAGGACGTTTCAAAATCGTTTTCAGAACTTTATTCTGAATCCTTTGAAGCGTTTTCTTTCTTGTTATACAACAACTTGACCAGAGAGGTACAACATAAAGTATTGCTGGTCTAAAAATTTGATTGTAAATCAAAAGTTTATTCTTTAAACAAAGTTTAGAATTCCTGTTAATAAGAGGATATAAACATCTCGTATATTTGTTTCACTTTGCTTGTATACTCTCAATATGCTCTTTGAAAATAAGTTTTTTATCGTAAATTAGTCACAAGTACTCAAATTTTATTTTTGAATTGTAAGATCTGAACTTGTTTGATTGTGGCTTCAACAAGACGGCGGTATTAATACCTATTTATCCTATCTGACCCTATATCCCAGTTTGAAATTCCACATTGCGACCTTTTCAATTGCATTTTATCCAAATCACGCATACGCATCTGCAGATGTCTAAAAACCACATCCGAAACATCCCTGCTTGGATTCGTCGAGAGGAATCGACGTAACGGCTGGTTCGACGAGGAGTGACAAACGATAGACGAGAAGAATGCAGCGCGGGTATTGATGCTGCAGCAAAGGACCCGTAATAACGTGAAAAACGTGGAAAAACAAAAACGCCAGAAGTAAGGCCTTGTTCTATGAAACAATTTTGCTGAAGACATTGAGTACCATGGAACGGGGTGAAATTGATCAATTTTTATAACCATGTACATTTCTCCCAAAATAGTATAATTTTAAAACAAGTACTGGTATGTGCTCCAGTTAACCTCTATGACTATTGGTGAAATTTCTATCGTCTACTTCATGAAATAAATTCGATAATTCTATATATTCGATATGAGGTAAATTGGGGTGAAATTGATCACCATTGAAATCCATACATTCTTTTGGCAATGTGCTTTTTTTCGATATGCTAAAGATAAATGATGATTTCTGTGCTGAAAAATATCATTTACACCTAGTTTGGAAACGAAAATAACGATATTTCGAGTTAAAATTTGTTTATTTTGGTTCACGAGTTGCTTGTTGCAGTTTGGAAACGAAAATAACGATATTTCGAGTTAAAATTTGTTTATTTTGGTTCACGAGTTGCTTGTTGCAAAATTTGCTCTTATTTAATCGTATAATCGTAGTTAGACCGATTTCAATTAGGTTTGTTGCAAAAGCTCAAAAATTTCAGAGCTAGAAATTAAAATCTTCGAGGTTTCCTGCGAATTCATCAGTATTTCTTTAATGGTGTGGGATGATCATTATTGAAAATTACATTTTTTGCGCTTTTATCAAACTTTACTCACTTCTCCAAGTTTAACGTAATAGACCCTCAACTTACGAAGATAACTTTAAGTAAATTCATTACTTTTTTTGTTATTTGGAAACTTGTTTGATCAAATTTGATTGAGTTTTGACTGTGTTAGAGGAATTTTCGAAAATATGAAAAATAGCACCGGGCATGCAAGGGTTAACTTTGACAGGTATGTGAATCATGCAAAAGTTGCGTTTAAGGACACGTAACTTTCGAATTAAGACCACTGTGCACTGTAGGATTTTCAAGTATATCTTTCCACCAATTGTAAATAAAATGAAATATAATACACTAAAGTCGCTTTTTACGCGGGGATACGTGCCGCGTAAAAAAAACCGCGTAAAAAACCGCGTAAACTCCGGAATCCGCGTAAAAAAAACGCGTAAATTCCGGAATCCGCGTAAAAAAACCGCGTAAATTCCGAAATCCGCGCAAAAAAAACCGCGTAAATTCCGGAATCCGCGTAAAAAAACCATCGTTAATTTTGCATTCCGAGTAAAGGGGAACCGAAATCCGGGCAAAAAAAATACCGCGTAAATTCCGGAATCCGCGTAAAAAAAACGCGTAAATTCCGGAATCCGCGTAAAAAAATCCGCGTAAAAAGCGACCTTAGTGTACTTGGAATGTGTAGAAACAATTTTAGAAGTTATTTCATAAAATGGTGGTTGAAAAACGTGCTTTACATTAAGTATTTTGTCGTTTTTATATTTTTGTACTTTACAACCTTCAAAAGGGCATTACTCAAAAATGTACCGTACGATGATTTTAAAATTTTGACCAAAGATTCAGGACGTCATAACGAATCGAATGGTGTACTCAGATTTTTTTGGTGCATTTTCTTTATAATAACGGTCTGTGGGAACACCGTGGTTACATCATGAATAAGGCTGATACGAGTTTCACATCCTTTTTAAGTCCAAGCAACTAACTGGGGAAACAGTTAATTAGAAATTACCGAAAAATGTAATCCAGCAGGTGGGACACGAACCCACAACTTATTATTTATTCCGTTATTTAATTACTTACTTTAACTGTGAGTCATTCGTCGCTCTTATGATTATTATTTTATACAATTTATAATACACATAATTTTATAATACATTTTGCAGTGATATGCGATTTTCGATGGCTTCTGTGGCAATTTGTACGCTTCCTTCTGTAGGTGTTTTAATGTCTGCAAACAGTAAAAGAGGAAGTTACAACCCTAAGGGCATTGCGTTAAATATTAGATTCGATCGATAATTTGGCATCTTTGAGAAACGGAACTAGTTGTGTTTCTCTATGGAAATCATTCGAAAGAATATTTCGGATAGATGTATCTTCTAGATACGTTTCTCCAACAGCTTGGTATTGTGGATATGTTCGATGGTAAGATCGTCGCCACATATAATATATTGTGGTATACCTATCCCTTCATACAGTTGCCCATGAGTTGCCAAAATATGGCCCGTGCGAATTCGCGACAGGATCTTCTGTTTTTTCATATTACATACTATTACATATACCCAGCAATCAAGATCTCCTTTAATCTTCCGGAGAAAAAGTGTATGTTCCTTTCCCCAGTCGAATGTTAAGTTTACACCGATAACATCGTTCAATTCTTTATTGACATCACAGCCAGGGATTTCCCCTGGTTAGCATTTTGCCTTTTCTCCCCAAGTTGGCCAAACGATCGTCCTTTTCATTGCCCCGAATACCTACATGACCGGGAACCCAACACAAGGTGACGTTTTTCAGTACGTCTTGAACTGTCCTACAGATCAGTCGTGTTTTCGGTTGCTTGTAGACTGGTCTTTGACTGCCTATAGCTTCAAAACTTGTGTTTTGTCAGTGCGTCTTTTAAAGACTACCTGCACGTTATTTCACATTAGTCTTTATCAAGACTACCTACTTTTGAATTTAACATTTGTTTTTAACTTTTTTCGTTTCACCTGAAATGACAGGGCGAAAAAAGAAACCGCGCATCACTACGAGGAGAAAGAGAGAGCATTCTCTCTCGGACAATTCTAGTGTATGCAGCGAAAACCCTTTTGATATTCTGCCTGAGCAAGAAGCCGGTGAAATGGAACTTATTGCTAACAAAACCATGAAAAATGTAAATTCTATAAAAAAGGAAAAAAGTTTCGCCTATTGTGGTTACTATTTCTTCGGAATTTAATGTATTTAAAAAGGAACTTTCAACGTTTGTTTCTGACGTTAAAGTTATCCATCAAATTGGCCGTAGAAGCGAATGCCCCTTAATAGCCGATTCAATTAAGGGGTAATATCCACCAAATGCTCAAAAAACAAGGCTTTTTTATGATTTTTTAAAGGACATTTGAGATGTAAGGTATGTAAATATTAAGCAACTCTTGGAGAATAGAAAAAACAATTATTGCCGTTTTTTTTTCTACAAAATGGCGGCTGTGCAGCGATTGCCATGAACCGCTTTTTAAAGTTTTTCCGCGACGAGCAGTAGAAGTCGTGTCGAACTCCACCTATAACCAAAACAAATTTTTTTTATTATCTACATAAGTATCGCTAGTAAAGTACACATGATTATATTTTTAGAACTTTTCGTTGCCAAATGGCAACGGTTTGGGAAAAAATTGTTTTTCGACAAAAAAAATGGACTTTAATTGTTTATAACTTTTGTTGTTGTTGCGCAACAGAGACAAAATTTGATAACGCTAGTGATTGGAGCTGCCAGGCGCTGTTCCCACACGCACACGATCGCACTTACGTATATGGTATCGATTGAATCGATTCTTATCGACACATGGTAGCATCCATAGTATCGCATCTCAGCTTGAGTAGAACGATAAAAATGTGATATAGATCAGTTCCGAATAAACCTTATATAATAAATAAACCTTTAGATGAAACGGTTGTGACGCCTTAGATCTCTCCACGTTCGAATAAAGACTGAGTGCTCCCAGCATTGTAACCATGCGAGTTCTCAGTTCAAGTTTATAGCACCGAAAATCCCGACAGTGTGGCCGCTCTGATCCGGCCCAAGTTTTAGTAATAAACAGTTGTTGAAAATCATGTATACTTCACTAGATAATCTAATAAAGAAGCTACAGTTAAAATTTCAAGTCAATCGGATGTAAACTTTTCCAGTTCTACTGCTCGCCGATTTTGAAAACATGGTTTTGAGAAAAACACGTTTAAAGTTTCAAAATGCTATAAATCTTAACAATCGCAATAATAAAGCCCCTAATATTATTTTTACCTTCAGTCAGCTATCCCTGCGCCGTAAAGTTGTCCTTCCTGGATTTTATTTTCCTCTTCGTCCTTTTTTAATTTGATGTAAGGCTGCGCCTAACCTCTTTCGCGATATCAGACATACGATGCTTGGCGACTTTGACACAGTTAGCGTCCGACCCCACGCGAAACTCAAAGTTATCACTCATATTTAAATACTTTTCAATATAACTCACAGTTAAAAAGTATAGAAAAACTCAAACAAAGAACGTACACAACGAGAACGGCTGATCGACTAAACAAAGGGAAATTGTGAGTAAACACGTGCTGTAGAGACGCTGTTACGGTCGAAGCTTGATGCAGTGACCTCTATACCGCAAATTTGAAGCACGATATGGATCATAGGTAACTTCTACTACTTTACAAAACCTTGAAATTAAAAAAAAAAAAACGAGCATCGCCAAAATAAACGAAAAATGTTATTTTCGAGCATAAAAATTGTTCGGTACAAATTGATTTAAACGAGTTTTGAGTTTAGATCAGTACTTGGGCGATGTAGATTTTGATTCTAGGATAGTTTTAGCAGAATTTAAGCCAATTAAAAAAAATAACAAGAAATTTTTTTTTTGTGGATATTACCCTCAAGTAACATAAGAGCAAAATCATTTCAAATCGCCTTGAAATACGCGAAATTTTAATCGACCATTTTTGATTTGAATGAAGCTTTGCACACGAATTTGGCTTAGCAAACTGAGCATTCTTCACAGGTGGAGAGGTTTTTTACACCCATGAGTTACATTCTAGAAGGGCGTATGCCTTTTGGCATAGGTTTTATTCGAAGCATTGTAGCCCAGAAACCGTTGGTTGTATAGAAAAACTGTCTGAGAATAAGTTGTAGCGATCGAAAATGCACCATAAAAAAAATATCCACGGTACAAAAAAAAATTTTTTGACCAAAAATAATTAAAAATAAACATTTCATTTCAATTAAAAAAAAAAAAAGAGATGAATTTTTTTTTATTTTTTTTTTCTAAGAAACTTGACGTCAATACACAAATTTAAAAAAAAAGTCCAGGATGGAGAAATGAAAAATAATTTTTTTATGGTAGATTAATTTTTATATAAAAATTTTAATTCAAACATTTTTCAAAATATTTGTATTCTGACGATTTCAAAAGATGCAGAAAGTCATTTTGAATCAAAAAGCTCTTGGTAGTAAACATTCTAAAGGCATTGGTTTTCGAGTTATTTCTAATTTAAGCTCGAAAAATTATAATTGTTTAGGAAAATACACGTTTTTCTTAATTTGTCCATGGTTCTCCAGCAAAAACCATACGTTCATTGGAATGCTTGATCAAAAATATACAATTCATTCTTTGACAACAAAACGATTGGGCGAACGCTTCTCAAGAAAAGAGTTAAATGTTCTGAGTGACATAAATATATATAAGAATCAAATATTTATTTTCGAGTTTTATTATCTTAGGAACATATTTTCTTATGACAGATACTTTACAGAACTAGTTTCACCTTATATTTTACATACATAATAAGTAAATGATTTGTCATCTTTTGAAAAAAAGCTTTGTTTGTATCTTATTTTCTGAAATCGGAACAAAAGAGTAATACTTTTGTGTGGCAGCTATTATTATAGATTTTTCGAAAATATTGCTCCATTCTGTTACTCCTTGTTCATATTCTTCATATGATACCCAACTAAATGACATTTTTGATGAATTTTTATTACTTTTCTGATTAGACCAATCATACAATTCTTTTGCGCTTGTAATGGGATGTTCATATTCTTTAGCTAAACTTGCATTTCCTGCCATTCGTTTTAATATGCCACCAATTGCATCGCATGGGCCTTTACCATGAAAAGTCACAAAAAAATGCCACTTTGCATCGACGTTATATTTTGTTTTGAACTTGCAAAGACTTGCAAAGTTTTTTCTATTTTTATATTGTGAGGCAGCTCCATCAGACATTAATATCGCTTTTTGAAGTAGAATACTTCTCTCATGAAGTTCGGCTCATAGCGATGTGAAATGAAAATCTAAAACCGAAAAAAGTGAAAAATATGTCCAATTTCAAATGCTAATAAATCGGTTAGTATTCGATGGATATCCTTCGTTCTTGCAGTAATAGATTGAAAAATCTTCTAAGATTTTTCCAAAAAGAAGATGATTGTAATTTTATTATTCACGCTATTGTATTATTGAAAATAGTCAAGGCTTGTCAAAACGAAAAATTCGACCTCGGATTGGTCGTTATATGATTGCTTCCCAAGCACGGTCGACAGAATCATTTACCTTGCAATCGAAAACATGCTTTTTCACCTATATAAGAGCCTGTTTCAGCCGAAGCCGCTCATAATAGTTCTAGACAGCGACAACAGCAGTCGTCCTCAAGCATGGAAATTTTCACTCACTAGCAATATTTCATGCAAATGTGTTCTTTGATTCATCAGGTATCGTTCAATTATTTCCACTCGCATACAAGTTTTCCATAGAAACGCTGCTGATTGTTATTCGCTTCTAAGAGTTCCGAATACCATAGAAGGAGACTGAATGATTCAAACACGATAATAGTTATTGTATCCAAGTTCACTTGCATTCAACGGTATCGCGAGAAACTTTGAGATATTATCGCCAGTGATACAAAATTATGAATCCAAATGAACGTTAGATTGCGTTCAACTGTTTGCTTACCGAAGCAAGTCGGTATCATCAATGCCTACGGAAATGATAGCATGGTGCATTAGCATGTGATATTTGACATCACTAAGAACATCGGCGATATATCACGGTGAAAGCACGATGTGGAGGAGCCGAATTACGCCTGCAAGCAACCAACATTTGAAAGGATCGTTGCGATCGCTTGAGTGCAATCGTTTACGATTCTTTCATGAAACACTCGCTATATGTTGCTCGCTCCACGTAAAGCAGGCAATACTGAAACAAAATCATCAAAGAAAGCTACCATATATTTCTTTGCTATGAGTTGTCTCTTGCATGCGTGAGAATGTGTAACTTTTAATAGCGATGGTTTGCTGGGATTGAAAGCTTATGAATAGCAAGTTCAGAAATGATACCCGAATGATTGTTATGCGACACTAGCAGTGCAGTGGATACCAGCGATAGCGGATAGCGGCCACAGCTGTGGCGTAGCAATGGATAGCGCACTATTTGCAGCGGATCCCAGCAACTATAGCAGCTGGGCTAGCTGATGCAGGGACAGCGGAAACCAATGGCAGCGTATAGCGGTCACAACTGTGGCATGGCTATGGATAGCGCACTAGTTGCAGCGGATCTGAGCATCGATAGCGGCTGATGCAGTGAGGCACTTTAGTGAAATGCAGTGTCTGTGCGATAGTGGGCACTAGTAAATGCATTCAATGAAAAGTTGACTCATTTTGACAACACATGAGCCGTCTAGTTTTGAGTATTATATCAGCATTTCATTGTTTACTTTATCACTAGGAATACTTTATTCGCCCTGTCAGTGATAACGCAAAAATGTGATCGGCATCTTATCCGATACTAAAATGAACGACAAATTGTCCCTTCCAGGATGAAATAAAAACTTGATTGAGGAGTTAATATTTTCTAATGAGTTAATTCACATTGTAAAATTTGTAAAAATTAAAAATTTTACTTCATCTCCGTGTCTCAAAACGTACTGAGTTACCTTTTCCTTCAGTCATGAGCACGACATTCGAAAAAATTTCATCTTACAAGCAACCTACTATATTATTGAAAATGGTCAATCCTTGTTGAAGCGCAAAATTCGATTGATCTGATTAGCTAACGTTTATTTACTAGAAAAAATGACTGACACGCAAGCAGCCGGGATATCTTTCTTGTAAAAGTATTCTACTTCAACCTTGCGGTCGTGGCTTTGCACACAACCCTCCTGTTTTTCAACTCTATTGTTGTTTTCAAAAAACTCATTAATTTGGCAATGGACACCTGAACCGCAACAGTATCAAGATGGAGTACTTCCGATATTATGATGAAGCTGATATTCTTAAGTGTTCCAGATTCTGGTGGCTTGACTATCATTCCAATAACTACACGAATCACAAATTGATAAAGACGTATTAAAATGAGCTTGACTGTTCAATATTTTTAATTTTGCAATAACGTTTTCGTTTAATTTGCGTAAGCTTGATGAGCACCGATGATCAGGAAAGGGTTTACAGCATTTGGGCTGGGTGTATTCCATTTTCACTTTATTCATCTTCACAAAATGTAAACTGTTACTAACACATCTGGAGTAGTGCAATCGTATTTATAAACGAAAACAGATATAATAGGTTGCGTACTTAACAAACAGTTATTATTAGTAAACAAGTAGGTAGTGTTGCACGACAAACATATTTTTTTATAAAACATTCGGCAAGGGGGAACGTGTAGGTAGGCTAAGGTTTAGTGCTTGAGTTATTTATCAAATCGTTTTGTTTTTAAAGAATGAATTGTATATTTTTCCAATTCCAATGAACGTATGGTTTTTGCTGGAAAACCATGGACAAATTAAGAAAAACGTGTATTTTCCGAAATATTAATAATTTTCCGAACTTTAATTTAAAATAACTCGAAAACCGATGCCTTTAGAATGTTTACTACCAAGAGCTTTTTGATTCAAGATGACTCTCTGCATCTTTTAAAATCATCAGAATACAAATATTTTGGAAAATGTTTAAATTAGAATTTTCATTAAAAATTGATCTATAATAAAAAAATTATTTTTCATTTCTCCATCCTGGACTTTTTTTAAAAAGTTGCGTATTAACGTCAAGTTTCTTCGGAAAAAAAATAAAAGAAAAATTCAACTCTTTTTTTTAATTGAAATTTAATGTTTATTTTTAATTTTTTTTGGTCAAAAAAAATTTTTTTGTACAGTGTATATTTTTTTATGGTGCATTTTTAATTCCATACAACTCATTCTCAGACAGTTTTTATATACAACAAACGGTTTTTGGGCTACAATGCTCCGAATAAAACCTATGCCAAAAAGAATACGCCCTTTTAGAATGTAACTCATGGGTGTAAAAAATCTCTCCATCTGTGAAAAATGCTCAGTTTGCTAAGCCGAATACGTGTGCAAAGTTTCATTCAAATCAAAAATGGTCGATATTCGACCAAAGGTCATTTGGCGCGATCTTGCTCATAATCATCTTGTTCACTATACGACGCCAAGAACACCAAGCCGTTCAAGGTTGTCTTGAAAGGTCTCACCAACGATCAAACCGTTGATGAGATCAAAATTACTTTGAAGGAATTACTTGGCATAGCCCCTACCCAAGTAATTCTAATGAAACAAAAATCGCGAGGTGAAAACAGCCAGGGAACTGGAGTTTCTCTTGTTAACTATTTATTTTGTTTGTGCCGCACTGAGGTTAACAATTTATTTTTTTGAAAAAGCACATGCTTTATAACAGCGGTTCTCAACCTGAGGTACGCGTACTCCTGGGAGTACTCGAAAGCCTTCAAGGGATACGCGAAAGAAAAATCAGTAATGGCGGATAAAGCAATTTTTTTTTATAATATTTATTTTGTTGTTCAATCTTGCTCTTGAAACATGACTAGCAATCAAATAAACCATAGTTCAATTTGCAACCTTAACTAGACTACCACAACATGATTTACCACTACTCTCTCCCACTCTGCGGGAACATTTCAAACCAGGGGGTACAATCGATATGAAAAATATCGCCAAGGGGTACACGAAGAAAAAAAGGTTGAGATGCGCTGCTTTATATAATGTGCGAGTGAAATAGGAATTATATCGAAAGTTTAGCGAAGGTGAAAAGCATATCATCCAATGCCGCATTTGCCAACGTTATGGCCATGGATCAAAATTCTGTAACATGGACCAAAAATCCCTCATTTGTGGAGACTCTTCTCATAAAAAGGACACATGTCCTGTGAAAGAAAGTAAAAAATTTCGCTGTGCGAATTGTAACGGCAACCAATTGTCAAATTATTATCAATGCCCAGTCCGTTTAGCAATTGTTAAGGCAAGGCAAGGTAAACAAAATTTAATTTCCCAAACAAAACAAACTTCGAAACATATTGATAATTCTCCAACTGTACCGCCCAATTTTCCAACTCCTGTACAGTATCGATTATCGTATGCACAGGTAACAGGTAGTTCGAACATTATTCCGCCTAATGTGATCAGTTCGAAAATGACCGTTAATATGGGTGGTAAACAAAAATCGATCGAAAATAAAAGTACACTGATTACCTCAGCTAATATTGTTACCGAGAATATTTTTTCTAATTACAGCATGTAAACTTTCTTTTCTGCAACAGGCAATGTTCGATCCTATGGACGCCATGTTGCAGGCGATTGCTATGCTAAAGTGACGTTTTTGGGGCATATTGATTTAATTGCCTCTATCCATGGGTTCTTCGATTTTTCATGTCCCATTGCTATAAGTACACTAGCTAAATCGATAAAAATTACCGTAGATCCATGAGTTAGTCTAAGTAAAATTAAAAGTGCTTCATGTATTGCTGCAGCCTTTGCAGAAAATATAGAGCAAATGTTTGGTAACCAATAAAAATATAAGCAATTGTTAAATGGAATACCAACACTAACTTGCTTGTTATTTTTAGACCCATCTGTATAAACTTGTTATATGTTTTTAAATTATTAATGAGAGCTTCTGGGGGATCACCAACTCTATAAACTTCCTTCAAGGACCAGTCAACTTTGGGCGATGTGTTGTTCCATCTGCTGTCCATTACCCGATAAAGGCACGAAATTCTGGGCATGCTGCAGTTTGAAAACCCCTTAAATTTGAAAAATAGGACCTTTTATGGTGCTTACGGAGTAAGAATATCTGACGGGATTTTCCAGCGACCCACAGCCCCTCGGACGGTAGCGAGCGCTACCGTGGGGTGAAAAGAAAAAACTCCCGCTTCGAAATAGACACTGATTGCAGGTGTTGACGGTAGCAACCCTGAACAGAGTCGGATGGTCTTATTGTACATGGGGTCCAGAATACTAATCAGTGTTTCATAATTTCGTCCAGTAACTTCCAGCCCATACAGTAGTTTTGATATTAAAATACTATTTCCTACTTGAATCAAAGTTCTGCGATTTCCGTTATTGTGTCCACGGCGTGTATGGTAGAACAACTTTATTTAAAAAAAAAGGGCATCTCCAAAATCTTTACCATTTGAAAATATAGCTTTTTACCTTTAGTTTGGAACCCTCAGTAAAATCATCCATCGCGAGCTTTCGAACAACTTTTTTTTTCTTTAAAAAGTAGTCTAACTACCGAGAGGATAGTACGGCGCTGCAAATGAAAAAAAAAATGCAAGAACATTTGAAGTGACGCAGTGAAGGTTGTAAGTTTAGTCGAGTGCAACTTTCGCTCATACTAGAAATTTTCCAAACACCCCTTAAATTTGAAGTTATGGTCAAAATACCAGTTCTTTTACCTCAGCGCATGATTATTTCTGACTCATTTGTTTTTCAACCGATTTTGAATATTTTAGCCGTTTTGGAAAGGGGAAAAATACAGTTTTCAAAATATATACAGACTTGTACTTACTCCACTGAAATATGTTGAGTTATTCGAGCGTAAATCTATTTTTTATGCTTCTCCACGCAAATTTTCAACTTAACTTGAAATTTGTCAGTTATTTTTGCAGGAAAAGTACTACAACTACACTGGCAGTTCGAAACTATATTCAATTACGACATAAAATAGAAGCTGTTTTTTTGTAAATCGGTTGATAATTCGCTGAGTTACATGTTTTTCAAGGTAATCAAAAATTTTCACTCTCATCGAACAATAATATTTGGGCTGTTCATTCCACGGTGCTACGAATGAATAAAAAGGCAACAACTTCTGATGCCCCCTAGTGTAGATTGTAACAAATTGTAGAGCATTAAAGGCACATTTTTTTAAAAAATGTGTGAAATTTTGATTTTATATTGACCGTCAAAGATTATCATGTGCTTAGGTGTACGGATTTCGATCCAGCACGGTACTTACATTTTTTCACATTTTGTAGCACCGTAAAATAAACAGTCCAAATATTATTTTTCGATGAGAGTGAAAAATTCTGATTTTCTTAAGAAACATATAACTCGGCAAAATATTTGCCAATTTACATAGAACAGCTTCTATTTTATTCGTTATTAAATATAGTTCCAAAGTTTTTGTGTGCTTGTAGTACTTTTCTTACAAAAATAACTGACGAATTTGAACTTAAGTTGAAAACTTGCATGGAGAATAATAAAATAGTAGATTTATGCTCAAATAACTCAACATATTTTAGAGAAGTTAGTACAAACATCTACATATTCAGAAAACTCTATTTTTCCCAAAACGGCTAGGACATTTAAAATCGGTTAGAAAACAAACGAGTTAAAAATAACTTTCACGCGTCTAGGTGAAAAAACTGGTATTTTGACCTCAACTTCAAATTTTGGGGGTGTTTAAAAAATTTCTAGTATGAGCGAAAGTTGCACTGGATTAAACTTGCAACCTTGATTGCGTCACTTCAAAAGTTCTTGCATATTTTTTTTCATTTGTAGCACCTCTCCTCTCGCTTTGCTGTCAGACTACTTTTCAAAGAAAAAAAAAGTTGTTTGCGTTACGTTTCATTACATATGGGGAGTGAGGGTCCAGAAATAGGGGTTTTTGCATTACGTAATTTATGGATGTCGCCTAACCTTGCTCCAGATTACCGTATATCGCATAATTTTAAGCATATGGTGGTTAAGAAAACATTGTGTGTGTAAGACAAAAGGAACACACAAGGGAACATTATATTTGTACCGTAAGCCGGTGTACCGTAAGCCGGTGTACCGTAAGCCGGTGCAAAAAATCATTCAAATGAACTAGGTACTTTAAAGAAAGAAGATGGTTCTTATACTAGCTCTACTAACGAAACATTGGAGCTAATGATGAGAACACACTTTCCCGGGTCCATTATTGACTCACGTGTAGACCAAAGTACATCTGCATCGAGAACTGGAATTCCTGAAACTAGGACAGAAATTCACGAAATAGTGAATATGACGACTGGGCTGGATAGAACCAGGGATGATACAATTACGTTGGCCAACAAAATTTACTGAAAGTAGAGTTGAATGGGCAATAGACTCCTTTGAGCCCTTCAAGTCACCTGGTAGGGACGGGATTTATCCAGTACTACTACAGAGGGGTAAAGCAGTTTTAATACCTATTCTAACACAACTCTTTCAGTCAAGCCTAATTCTAGGTTATATTCCGAAAGCGTGGCGACAAGTACGGGTTATTTTAATCCCCAAGGTCAATAAAAGGAACAAAACATCACCAAAATCCTTTAGGCCTATAAGCTTATCGTCAGTCCTTCTCAAAACAATGGAAAAAATAATCGGAAAACACAACAAGTCATCATATTTTTCTAAATCTCCTCTCAGCAAATATCAATTTGCATATCAGGAGGGTAAATCGTCTGTAACAGCACTTCATACTATTGTTACTATTGAGAAATCTTTTGCAGCGAACGAAATTTCGTTCCTTGATATAGAAGGAGCATTTGATAATTCATCCCATGACTCAATGACGGCTGCAATGAAGAAACGTGGTTTCGACAATTGCATTATTCATTGGATCACCGAGATGTTATCAAAAAGAGAAATATCAGCAAACCTTGGAAGCTCGTACATAAGTGTAAAAGCAATAAAAGGATGCCCGCAAGGAGGAGTGATATCTCCTCTATTGTGGTCGTTAACAGTTGATGATCTTCTTAAAAAAATGATAGATGAAGGGTTTGAAATAGTTGGGTTCGCTGATAATATAGTCATAATTGTTCGTGGCAAGTATGACGATATCATCGCTAACCGAATGCAAACTGCCCTAAACATTGTTTCCTCGTGGTGCGATAGGAAAGGTCTAAATGTAAATCCTTCAAAAACTACTATCGTTCCATTTACACGAAGGAGAAAAGTTATGCTAAATAATATAAGATTGAAAGATGAGTTCTTGAAACTCTCAGACAACGTCAAATATCTCGGGGTACTCTTTGACAAAAAACTTAACTGGAATACACATCTAGAGCAAGTTATAGGCAAAGCCACAAATACTCTATGGATATGTAATAAAACTTTTGATAAACAATGGGGACTAAAACCGAAAATGATCCATTGGATTTATTCGGTTATTGTGAGACCCAGAATTACCTACGCTTCACTGGTCTGGTGGCCAAAAACAAAAGAAAGAGGTGCTCAAGAAAGGTTGGAAAAACTTCAACGGCTAGCTACTCTCTCAATAACGGGTGCAATGAGAAGTACACCAACCAAGGCATTGGAAGCATTACTTTTTATGCTTCCACTGCATCAGTTTATACAATTAGAAGCAGAGAAGAGTGCTTTAAGGATTAAAAGACTTTTAAAACTCTTTGAAGGTGACCTAACAGGTCATCTAAATATTCTAGAAACTATTCGTATCAATCCCCTAGTAACCAACAATGAAGACTGAATGGAGAAAAGATACAACTTTGAATGAAGATATCAAATAGTTAAACCTGAGCGCGATGTTTGGGAACGCGGGGGTCCCGATCTCCGTCCGGGATCAATTGTTTTTTACACAGATGGTTAAAAAATGAACGATCCAATGGGAGCAGGAGTAACAGGCCCAGGAGTAGATCTATCAATTCCGATGGGTCGATGGCCAACCGGTGTCCAAGCCGAAGTCCAAGCTATACTAGAATGTTCTGTTATATGCCTACGCAGGAAATACAGACACTCAAATATTTGCATCATGTCCGACAGTCAAGCAGCTTTAAATGCTCTGAAGTCTGCAACATGCACATCAAAACTTGTTTGGGAGTGTTTCCAATCACTTCAAACACTGGGTTGCAATAATCAAGTAAATTTATATTGGGTTCCTGGTCACTGTGGAATCGATGGGAACGAAAAAGCCGATGAACTTGCAAGACTTGGATCGTCTCATCAGTTCATAGGACCAGAACCTTTCTGTAGCTTATCCGCTTCTTCACTTAAAATGGAGCTGAAAGCAAGGGAAATTTCGAAGGTGGAGTCCAACTGGACAAATACTTCCATTGGTAGGCAGTCAAAGAGGTTTATAACACCGAACGGTCCTATGACTCGCAAAATACTGGAGCTTTCAAAGAAAGATCTAAGCACATATACTGGTCTTATAACAGGGCATTGTCCGAGCCGTTATCACTTGAAGCTTATGAAAAAACTTCAAGATGATACGTGTCGCTTATGTGGCATGGAAAAAGAAGACTCGGAACACCTGTTATGCCGATGTCCGGCAAATATTAATAAAAGACATAAGTTCTTCAATAGGGGGCTGTTAGAACCCTCTGAAATCTGGAGAACAACTCCCAGTACGGTTATTCGCTTCATGCGAAGTGTAATACCAGACTGGACTAATGCTATTAGTCATATCATGACGGCCAGGTCGCAGTGATAAAATACCCAACACGAAAAAAAGCCGGTGTAAGACTGTACCAGTGATGAATTTGTAAATTTGTGTCATTCAACCCGTGACTTGACAGCCATCGCAAGGAACCTTCCTTTCTGCGCTAGTATTAGTGGTCGATTTCACTAATCCAAGTTTAATTTTGGTTGCAAATAATCAACACGCTGGTAGTAACAAAAATTTTCCTCCTGCCCCGAGCTTTTATTCAAGTTGTAAGTCGATTTTTAGTTTTATTTCATCTGGTTTTCCACTAAAACAAAGTTTGTTAAAACAGGTAACACTAATGAACTAGGATTCATAAGTGCAATATTTTTCGAAATTCAATATCCGCTGATTTTTTGGTTGAAAACAAATCGATTTTATTAGGATACAGACTAAGTCTGATTTGCTGAGATCTGGCGTAGAAAGCTCTAGGGGGTCAGAAAAGCAGAGACGACGACATATGAAAACAAGGCGTTTTAAAATTTCTTGGCTTACTTTGAGTAACACATTTTCGTATAGGCAAGCTATTGGCAATAATTATCGTATTATCAATGATATTTAAGATTCAAAGATTGAAACATCCATATAAGAAGTATGGTTAGTACAAATGTGGACATAAATGTCTCCTGTACGGCACCCGGTCACTTTCTAGAATAAATCTCATCTTTTGACAACATATTTCAAAAATACGCATAAAATTATGACGTCAGGCAATAACACCTTAAAAATGTTGAAATGTAACATGTGACGCTCATGCGTCCCACAGCAGCGTAGTGTCTGGCTAATTACGTCGGTTCAAGTTTTTAAAACAACTGCCCATTTACTCTTTTAATTACCCTGCTCACTCAAATGTTTGCCTTGCACACTAATAGTATGAAATACAAACAACGAACATTTTATTAATACATTTCAAATTACTTAGGAGTCAAAAATAAAGGAACTAAAAAAATTCACTATTTAACTGATTCTGAAGAAAAATTATCTTCGATTGGACTAGACTTTATTTTTCATCCAAGACAATGCTATATGCTCTTTTAAAATTGATTTTTCATTCGCCTGTTAATTAGCGCAAAGCCTTTCAAGAAAAACAAACTTGCAACTCTGCTACGGAAAGGTGTTATATAGCTACAACAAAACAACATGAGTGCCGGTTATCATACTGCTGTTATTCTACACTCAGTTCTGTACCATTTTTTTACGTTGTAGTCTATGCATGTGTGTGAATTCGATAATAAAAAAAATTTTCCATATGGCTACTTTTTCTTTTAACTCATAGTAAAAAGGAACTGTTTATTCAGTAGCTTGAAAACGGTTTATGTTTTAAGCAATATTTCTACAAAATATTAGTTCGATTTTGAACTGTACTATTGTTGCGTCACCTTTGTTTGCATAACGCTAATCATAACGAACCTTATCTGGATTTCAACTTTTTTAAACCTTTAAGCTTATCAATCAGATACAAATAATACATACCAAAATCAATGAATTGTTTGATGCTCAAGGGAGATGGGTTGAACTGAGAATAAAAGTCCAACATTTTGTTGATGTTGGACAAACGCACCGGAAATAGCCGCATTTTCCAGGGTGACCTTCTCTTTGTTGAATACGGAAAAAATTAATACTTTACGCGAAGCAACCAAAACAAGTTCAAAAATCAAGCAAGTTTTCGCAGTAAAATATTTTTAAATATAAATGCTTTGCACGAAAAATATTTATCACTCGGCACCAACACTTTTCACAATTGAAAAAAAACGATAATACAAGTTAACTACAAATACAGCTTTGAGCGGTATTAGCAAACTTCCATCGCATCTATTATCAGTGATGGATTTTCAACAAAATCTAATGAAACGTATCAGACGACGTTCAAGGGTATTCTGCTGATTCTGAATACAACAACTATGTATAGACATTTCTGACAGATCAAGCACGCTTACACGCACACCCCACACGCCACCCAAAAATGCTTTCAATTCAGTGATGCCAGCTTTCTTTTTTCTTTTTTCAAATTTACTGACACCCCACGGAAAAATATCCACGCATATAGAGCAGGGGGATTTGCTGCTGTCAAATTTCATATATTTGTGCGTTATAGTACACTCAAAATATTTTCCACGTTATAATTACCGAAAAAGTTATGTGAATATTTTCCACTGTCATTTTCACGTAGATTTAACGTGATCGTCATTTGAGTTCATCATGAACTGGTGAGATGATTTATCCTATGAATCTTATGCAGTAGACATATGCATTTCATGTGAATTTCACATAGAATCCATTTACTGGTAAAATGAAAAGCATTTGTGTAACCGATAGCCAGTCTTCCGCAAAACATGCCCACATGTGCACGCCGTGTAAAAATCCTACGTTTTTGTTGAACGAGCGCGCGATTTCCATCGTAGCTCACAGTTTCCTACTAACATGCCCGAATATGAGATACACATAAACATGTTGAGATGACATGCGTTCTGAACACGATGGTCGAATATTTGTGTACATAGGTTTTAAAATTTGTAAAACAGAACGGTGCCTGTCGGTGCTAAATTGGCAGGTGCTTTTTTTTCGTTGCATCGTACGTCTCGCCTGGTATGAAGCCATCGGACTGTAAGGAAATCACAGTGTACTATGTCTTCACTGTTTTGGGACACGTGATACGTTAGCATGTGGCTGAAGATTCTGCTCCAGTTGCATCGACAAAAACCGCCAAAAATATCCTTTGCGTTGAAGATAAAGAACGATGGAAGGTGATTTTGAGATGATCGGCGTGCGACCAGACCGAACCAAGCACCATTTTTTCAACCCATTCTCGGCGGGTGATGCCATATGGCATTACCTGACATTCAAACTTTGATTTGAGTGTAACAATTGGTCGGTGTGCGACCAGACTGAACCAAGCGCCAAAAACATTATTTCGAGTAATCGGCGATCAAAGTTTAACCATCCCGTATGCTTCCTGCAAGCTGCTGCAGAGAAATTTTGTTACAATACCATTATAAACTGTTCAAATGATTTCGTTTTTTCATAAAAGATATATTATTAGTTTTAACATCCACTAGTGTTAAAAACTCAAAAAAATGGCGCTTGGTTCGGTCTGGTCGCACGCCGACCAATTATACTTGAAAATTTGCACGAAGAAACTATTCAGTATGGTTAGAGGAGCGATTGATCTTTAAATTGCAATCCAATTTGTGTCAATTGTGCATATAGTTGATGACTAATAAGAGTTTGGAATTTATTTCTTGTGTTGAAAATTGATTCTTCTCCGCCGAGAAAGGGTTAAATTGAGGTATTCACCTTCATTTTTGTTTACGTTCGTATCCAACATTCGTACGAAAGTTTGGATTCGAATGAGTTCGAAAATGCCATTCTTGTTTACGTACAAAGACCATACGAATCCATTCGTATCGCATACGAATGCGATACGTATACGAAAAAGGTGGATGTCTATGCAAAAACGGTTGATGTCTAGACTTAAGGGTTAGAAAAAGTTTAAATGTCAGGAGAGAAATGTCAAGTGTGTCAAGCCGATTGAGCGAGGCTCCTGACGGCAAACAGTTTTTTTATGAATGAAAATGAAATATGTTTTTATTATAATTTGCATCATAAAATGGTCTTTTATGAGAAACATTTATCGTTAACGTATGCCTACAACACAAGACTATCGCGGTTACTTAAAATTTTCCTTTTATAAATAGAATTTGTTTGGCGAAATATGCAATTGGAACCAAATTTACAAACTCCGATGCAAAAACAATAAGCGGCTCATGGGCCTGCATAATGCATTAAAACTTGACTGTTTACGTTTTTTGAACGACTTGGACAGCATACTTGAGCAGTTTATTTTGCTAAATTTTGGTGAATATTGTAATAAGTGAAAGGGTGAACAGGTGTGAGCCGACAGATATGGATAGTGCTACGACAGAGTAATTTCACAGTAAGTGTTCTTTTGTTGCAGAATAGTTTTTCTTCATTCTCAAAAAAGCTACTTTTTATAGGAGTCACACAGCACGACCAACTTGCGCTCGTTCCATTGTTATAAATTGGTCCACAAAAAGACGCTCGCCGATAAGGAAATTAGCCTGGCCTACAAGCGGCCTAAGCATCAGGTAAGTTTGATTCTAAAGAAAATTAACAACTGATATTTAATTAACTTCACCCACTAGCCAGAACGCGTGTGTGTGTGAACGTTGTGTCTTTTTCTCGCGAATTTGTGGACCACTTTTTCTAAGAGTTTTTTTGTGTTAAATTTCAGAACCAGCCGACACTGATCAACGTATCTTGAAGAACATCATCAATGGCAAACAGCAGCGACGGGACTTGCGTCAGGCCGCCCTGTGTCGTGCCAGTTTAGTACTATTGTTAAATCCTAGCGATCGGCCAGGACTAAGTAGGGCACTTCCCTAAAAAGGTGAATTGTTAATACCATGCAGGAATTTTTGTCAGACCCTCTGTGAGTGACAGATAATGAAAAATAAATAATGCTTCGCCTACTATTCTGAGATCTTATTTTTGAATTAAATTCCTGCTACCTGTCCGGAGGTGGATTAAATTTTTGTTGTACACATCGACAATTTTTTGTTGTCGAAAAATGAACAACCTGATCGACTATGTGACCGAGGAATAGTCGTATTTTAGTGCGGCTGATTGTCAAGATTGATTTGATTAAGAAACAGTATTTCTTCTGCGTCAATGATGTGAAACCCGAAATGAATTTAGAGGGCAAAGGGTTTGTGGGCGATAGAACGAACGATGAAACGTGCGGTGGAGCTGCGATCGATGGTTCCATTAATGTGCGTGATATATTAAATGTCAGGACAGTTTGCGATTAATATTACTGCGAATTGTGCTGGTGCAATTCATTACAAGTACCTCAGGCAAATGCAACGATGCTTCGATCAGGCACCATAATGGAATTAATCAAGATAATCGAAGGTGAGCTAACTTATGCCAAAATGTTTAGAAACTCAACAAGGCTTAAGGTGGAACTGCACACTGACTCGAAGTTATCAAATTAGTTAACCAATATTTGATCAAGAAAAAGTACTTCGTCGTGGTTGAGAGGACACAACTTCCAGTTTCTCGAAGACCTACGTTTCTTTGATTTAACTGTTATAGATGTGAAGAGGCAGATAAATGAGTAGAATGATTATAGAATGATAGTCTAAGAATCACAGTGTCGCAGTGAAAAAATATGACATAGGTGGTTCAATTCTGTTGAAACCGCGGGGCATTTCAAAGGCGTGGGACACGTTTCGTTGGATGTATTTCTAGACGGGACATTTTGTTGAAACACAGGATGCTTAATGATTTCAACATTTCTCTCGTCACATCGCACAGTGTTTTATTTTGCCGTTTTCATGCGATTAATTGAATAGCAATATAAATGTTGATTATAGCCATAACGTATGTTCGGATAAGTTTCAATGTATTCAAAAATGCATATTTCGTTCTAGAAAGATGAGTGATCAATCCACCCAAAAGTGAGATAGAGAATTTACTTTTTCATCAGATTGATTGTTATAGTTGATATCAAAACTAGATACTTTGCCGTTATAACTTTTTTCTTAGATTTCTCTTTTATTTTTTAAACCTTCTACAAAGTTTTAAGCCATCCAAAAATGCATGTCTATGCTAAGCATTGTTATTTTTAATCACCTAAAATAAAAAAGTTATTTGACATATTTCGATATTTTTGGTGATACCTTCACGTGAGCCCTCTCCAAATTACGCAATTTTACGCAAGTGGCAGTTCCATACGATGAAATAAATATCTTAAGACTTTCAATTAAAGGCACAAACTTTCGTATGTAAGAGTATGTAAGCAGCCTTTCAAAACTATTTGATGCCGATTTTTGTATACAAAAATATGAATATTAAAAAGGTTTGAGTTTTGAAGGTAGCACTAAACCATCTTGAGCTAAACATGCATGCATGCTTTCGTAAGGTTAGAAAAATTACTCTAGCTTGTACCTTATATACACTACCCGTCATAAGTTTAGAATCGCTTTACTGCGTATTGCAACATCCAGTTTGAATATTGCAACACCCCGAAAAGTTTAGCATCACTTGATATGGGCAAATTAATGTAACGCTATCTCTTGATTCCGGAAACCCAGAGAGTTGTGGTCTTCAGCAAAGTTGCTCAGAAGGTCAGAGGCTTGTAATTGGCGGACAGTATAGTGCGAAATTTAGCTGCAACGCAGCGCTAGTGTGCATGTAGTTTTGAGCGTTTCGACCTTTTTTTCGTAGGATTTGAACCACTGCGACCATTGTATTGACCTTTTGTGGTATGTTTCGAACTTAGTTTAGCTCAATAATCACATATATATATACATATATATATATATATATATATATATATATATATATATATATATATATATATATATATATATATATATATATATATATATATATATATATATATATATATATATATATATATATATATATATATATATATATATATATATATATATATATATATATATATATATATATATATATATATATATATATATATATATATATATATATATATATATATATATATATATATATATATATATATATATATATATATATATATATATATATATATATATATATATATATTTGGCAGAGCTGTATGCCACCACGGGTCGGTATTTGGCGATTTCCGTAGGCCACGGAAGTGCTAACTGCAAGAACGCAGTCCCGGACCATCAGCGAGAGCTAGCCTAGGTTGTGGTGAGACTCAGGCATTGGGCCGCCGAATTCTCACAAAAGCCACATTATCCGGAAGCAGCTCTGACGGAGCGAATAGTGCCGCTCCCACCACCCAAATGCACTAATTCGCCCATTGGGATTGATGCCAGTAATTTCCCAATTACGGCAACTGGTCGCAACGTCATATGATAAGAGTCGGATTTTGTTTTCGTACTACGATTCTGGGCTGGCACCTGCGCCGAGCTCCCTTAGTAAGGTCGTGTGACAACGGCTTGAAACGGCGAGACAACAACCGGTGCAGGGGTCTCCGTCCCGTAAAACCTGGCAGGCCTTCCAGTACGTTCCAAATTCATTGCCCGGTGGGAACCGGGCAGGAGTGGGATCAGATGTCCTTTCCTGACTTGCGCCGGTCGGGGGTGTCATAGTTGCTCATAAGGCGCTATGGCAGCCGCCCCTAGCCATGGCCTCACTGCTTCGGCATAGACTACCATGGGACCAGATAGGCGACCACTCCAGTATGGATAAGGATAGCGGCTGGAAGGGGGACCCACTTAACAAAAATGAACAGTGAAAATAATGAAGATCAACAATTGGGCGCAGATGGGTTGAAAAACCCGTTTGCACGAGGAGGCATCCAGAGGTCTCCGCCGAGAAAGGCGGAGATGGATGCAGTAAAGGACGCCTGCGAAGACGGCAAAGGCAGTACGCCTACCGGATCGACGCAAGACATCGCAGTGGCTGGTCCACTGTTGATAAAGGCGGTCGGAAGACAGCGAGACACGCTACCGAAGGTAGTAGCGCTGTCGGAGCAGCTCGATGCCATAATCGAGTTTGCGAAAAGTCGCACCAACACGACGAAGTACCTGAAGCAGGCTCTCTACATGCTTCGGTCCTCCGTCGATGCTGCGAAGAAGGAGCACGCCGAGCTCAAGGCAAGAGCGGTGGCTGCAGAGAAGAATACAACGGAGGTGACCGGAAGGGCGACGAAGTCGGTCCAAACGGACACCTGCACGTTTGCAGCGGTTTGCGCCTCCGGGTCAGCCGCAAAAAGAGCAAGGCAGTCTCCGGGGGAAGCCCCCGAGAACAGCAAGAAACGGTTGGTTGTGCTAAGCCCGCGAGATAGCACACCAACGGCCTCCAAGTCCGCCGAAAAGTCTGCCGAAGTGGCAGCTACGGGAAACCCTTGGGTTACCGTGGGAGGAAGGAAGCGCCAAAAAGACAGCAAGCGCAACGACGAGAAGGCGACAAATCGTCCAAAAATGGGAAAGAAGGCGCGAAGCAGGGGCGACGCCCTCATACTCAAGACGGAGGGGTCCAAGTACTCCGAAGTCTTGAAGAAAATGAGAGGCGAAACCCAGCTCAAGGATCTGGGAGCGGATGTGCGGACCATCCGTCGTTCTCGCACCGGCGAGATGATCCTTGAGCTCCGTAAGGATGCTAAAAACAAGGGCGCTGCCTACAAGACGGTAGCCGAGCAGGTCCTCGGGAAAGATGTGCAAATTCGGGCACTCACCTCAGAGGTGACTCTCCAGCTCAAAAACCTGGATGAAACCGAGAGGTGCGATATTGCACAGGCCCTCAAGGAGAAGTGCGGAGTGGAAGTAGCCACTGAGGTAATTCGCCTCCGAAAGGGTCCAGCGGGGACCCAGGTGGCCACTTTCCGGCTTGCATCGGCCGATGCAACTCTGGCCCTGAAGACAGCCAAACTTAAGGTTGGCTGGTCAGTATGTCCCCTGAGCATACTCCAGCAGCCGGACGTTTGCTTCAGGTGTTTCGAGGGAGGACACAAGTCCTGGACCTGCAAGGGGCCCGATAGGAGCCAGTTATGTAGGCGTTGTGGTGGTGCTGGCCATAGAGCTAAAGACTGCGAAGAGCCTCCCAAGTGCTTGGTATGTACTGGAAAACGGGACGCCAAGCACTTTATGGGAGGCCCACGGTGCCCAGCCGGTAAGGCGGCCACGAAACCACGGGCGTGAGGGTGACACAGTTGAACTTGAACCATTGCTATGCGGCACAGCAGCTGCTATACCAAGCAGCGTCTGAGTCGCGGTCGGACATCGCAATCGTATCGGACCCCTACTGCATTCCTCCCGGAAACGGTAATTGGGTTGCAGATAAGTCCAGTACGGCGGCCATATGCACGACCAGCAAGTTCCCGGTTCAGGAGGTTGTGTCAACCTCAAATGAAGGATACGCGGTTGCCAAGGTGGACGGAGTGTTCTACTGCAGTTGTTATGCTCCGCCGCGTTGGTCTATCGAAAGGTTCATCCAGATGGTCGATTTGTTATCTATGGAGCTGACGGGACTAACACCCTTAGTAGTGGCGGGCGACTTCAACGCTTGGGCTGTTGAGTGGGGAAGCCGCCGCACGAACCGGAGGGGTCAGATCTTGTTGGAAGCTTTGGCAAAGCTCAACCTAGATCTGGCCAACGTTGGAACCAAGTGTACATTCAGCAGAAATGGTGCGGAGTCGATCATCGACGTGACGTTCTCCAGCCCAGGACTGATCGTAACTGGAGGGTAGACGATGGCTACACCTATAGCGACCACCAGTCGGTCTGCTATAGCGTAGTCCAGAACGTGAGGCGGCAGGCGACGGGTAGAGCCAATACTCCGACCGTCCGCGGGTGGAAGACATCGCATTTCGATGCCGAGGTATTTGCAGAAGCAATGAGAAGAGAGCGCGAGGGGGGCAGTTGGCTCCGCCCGAGTGCTGACCAATTAGTTGCCACATTATCGCGGGCGTGCGACACCACCATGCCTAGGACCCGCCAACCTAGGAATGGTAAGTCACCGGTATACTGGTGGACCGACGCGATAGCGGACCTCCGTAGCGCGTGCCTCCGTGCAAGACGGATGTTGCAACGTGCACGTACCGATGCACAGAGGGTAGAGCGCCGTGTAGTATTCGGATCTGCAAGATCGGCGCTTAAAAGTGCGATAAAGGCGAGCAAAAGGGCCTGCTTCGATAGGCTATGCGCGAGTGCCAATAAGAATCCGTGGGGCAACGCCTACAGAGTCGTAATGGCGAAGACCAAAGGCGTGTTGGCGCCTGCAGAGCGATCACCAGCGATGCTGGAGCGTATCATCGAGGGACTCTTTCCACGACACGAGCCAAATCCTTGGCCTCCGGTTGCTGAGTCTCACGTCCGACGTTCCAGTATCTCACAGACCAGGGATGGTCGGCCAACCTGCCGGGCATCCAATCCGTGAGAGACGGCAGCCGTGCAGAGGTTGTGGAGGAGGTAAGGGTTACGAATGAGCAACTCATCGTGATCGCCAACTCCCTAAAGGTGAGCAAGGCACCGGGACCGGATGGAATCCCGAACTTGGCCATCAGGACGGCCATGAAAGTGGCCCCCGATCTATTTCGAGCAGTCATGCAGAAGTGCCTGGAGGTGGAAGCGACAGAGATTGGTGCTGTTGCCGAAGGCTGGGAAACCGCCAGGGGACCCATCGGCATACAGACCTATCTGTCTGCTGGACACTACGGGCAAGGTGCTTGAGAGGATTATCCTCAACAGACTGGTGAAGTACACAGAGGGTGTAAACGGTCTGGCAAGTAACCAGTTCGGCTTCCGGAAAGGTAGATCCACGCTGGATGCTATTCTCTCTGTCACCAAGACGGCAGAGGTAGCACTCCAGCGTAAGAGTTGGGGCATTCGCTATTGCGCAATCGTCACGCTTGACGTGAAGAATGCATTCAATAGCGCCAGTTGGGACTCCATAGCGCTCGCGCTTAGGAGCATCCACGTACCGGTGTCGTTGTACAAGATTTTGGAAAATTATTTCCAGAATCGGGTACTAGTTTACAACACGGAGGAGGGTCAGAAGTGCGTCCCAATCACCGCAGGGGTACCACAAGGTTCCATCCTGGGCCCGGTGTTGTGGAATGTCATGTATGACGGGGTGTTGAAACTAAAGTTCCCTGTAGGGGTTGTGATCGTCGGTTTCGCAGACGACATCACGCTAGAGGTCTACGGCGAGTCGATCGAAGAGGTCGAGTTGACGGCCGCGCACTGCATACGCAAGGTCGAAGACTGGATGCACTCTAGGAAACTGGAGTTAGCGCACCATAAAACGGAGGTTACGGTTGTGAACAACCGCAAATTAGAGCAACATGCGGTGGTTAGAGTCGGTGACTGCACCATTACCTCAAGGCGTTCCTTGAAGCTCTTGGGGGTTATGGTTGACGATAAGCTCACATTTAAGAGTCACGTCGACTATGCCTGTAAGAGGGCTTCAACGGCCGCTGCAGGACTATCTCGAATGATGTCCAATAGCTCAGCGGTATATGGCAGCAAGCGTAAACTTCTTGCCAGCGTGGTTTCGTCCATACTTAGGTATGGTGGGCCAGCGTGGTCCAAAGCGTTAGGTACCAACAGTCATCGTCGTAAACTGGAAAGTACCTACAGGCTCATGTGCCTGAGGGTTGTGAGCGCGTACCGTACAGTGTCATACGACGCAATCTGCGTCCTGTCCGGCATGATGCCTATCAGCATAGCCATTAAGGAGGACGTAGAATGCTTCGATCAACGTGACACAAGGGGTATACGAGGCACCAGAAGGTCATTCTCGATGATCAGATGGCAGCAGGAATGGTCCAATTCCGCAAAGGGTAGATGGACGCATCGACTTATTCCGGACGTATCCGGATGGGTCGGGAGGCGCCATGGAGAAGTTAACTTCCACTTGACACAGATTCTGTCAGGTCATGGTTGCTTCAGGCAGTATCTACACAGATTCGGGCATGCGGGGTCCCCCATGTGTCCCGAGTGCGCGGATGCGGAAGAAACTGCTGAGCATGTCTTCTTCGTGTGCCCTCGTTTTGTGCATGCGCGGAGCGACATGATGGTAGTGAGCGGGCCAGACACCACTCCGGACAACCTAGTTCGGAGGATGTGTAAAGACCCAAACATTTGGAGGGCGGTTTGTACAGCCGCCTCTCAAATAGTCTTAGAATTGCAAAACAGGCGACAGGTTGACCACCGACACGCCAGTGTTAGCTAACGGCCAGTCTCCAGGTTAGTTAGCTAAGTTAGCAAAGAGATCTATAGAACCAAGAGGGTGCACAGAGCACAAAAGCCGCTCCCCGAAGCAATACCTAGCGGTGGTCCCGGGGAGTATTATGGGCTGGAGACTGGAGGGGTTTAAGTGGGTCCGGTCACTGATTCAAACCAACCCCACACTCCCTGAGGTTGGTCACCTCAGGGGTTTGGATGCAAATTTCCCCTCCACCTGAAACAAAAAAAAAAAATATATATATATATATATATATATATATATATATATATATATATATATATATATATATATATATATATATATATATATATATATATATATATATATATATATATATATATATATATATATATATATAAATACTCATATTGGATTGCGTATTGTGATTTTGGGCTGTTTTACAGAAACTGGAAGTCGCCTTTTCGGATATCAAAATATCGTATGATGTTCCACTTTCGGAAGTATTGATATGGTTGGCCAAATACCACTTCAGGATATTTTTCTGAAATTAGAAGTCGCCATTTTGTAAAATGTTGTGTGGGGTCATCCCAGTTCCGAATATACCAAATTCGGGTGATGTCCGGATATTCGATAATCGTTTACAGTAAAACCTCTTTTTATGTAACTTTTGAGAGAAAGAAATCGAAGTAATAAGAATTGAGCATGACCATTCATGCTTAGTTCTCCTCTATAATGATTTCTAAAAAGATGACATGTGAATTTTTATAACGAAAATGTTTGTTTGTGTCCAAAGAAACACGTCTTAGAAGAAGTTAATGCTTTAATCCACAAAACTACGTAGAAATGAAAAAAAAATATTGCATAAGTCGCCTCCTAATCGATGTATAAACCAATGGAATGCGGCCTTTTCTCCAGCCAAATGTCCCAAGATCTAGTTTAGGTAAAAGTAAAAAGGTGAATTGAATCCCGTAATGTGTTTACCATTCACAAAACTACGAATACAACGGAAATGTAACTTTTTTTTTTTTGCTCAACTTGCACATAATCAAAACATGGATTCTTCTGCAAGAAAATATTTGCAGATGTTGAAGGAACAACCAACATTTTTATTGAAAATAAAATCACATGTCATCGCTTAGAATTTTTATTTAGAGGCGAATTGAGCTTATGCTCAAAAAGTCATGCATGCAATATGCATTATATGCATTCAAATATTCAAAAAGAGTATTTTAATGTGTTGTTCTGTAAGCACAAAATTATCTTCAAACATACTTCAAACATACGTAGTTTTGAAAGTGACATCTCAACTTTTAGCAATAAGATACCTATTATTATTTCCCAAATGTTGTTCCTGAACATTAACAAATATTTCAAAGAAAAACAAATACATATCAAAGGTTTGAATTTTGATTAAGAGGCAAATTGAGCCCAAATATTCATGATTTTGCATTTTTTACATAGTGTTATTTTTACTCAAAAGTCATTCCAGAATATACACAAACATTTTAATGAAAAAATCCTATCATAGCTGTGAGACAAATTGAGCCTAAAATATCATGGTTTTGCATTTTCATGTGATTTTGTGAAAAATATTTAAATTTTAAATAATCAGATACCTATTAATTTTCCCTCAAATATCTTTCTTTAACATTAACGAATATTTTATTATAGAAAAAATCACAGATCACAGCTTCGGATTTTGATTTAGAGCAAATTCAGCTTAAAAAGTCATAATTTTGCATGTTTCAGTTTTATGAATAATATCTCGAGTTTTAGTAATCAGATACCTGTTATTTTTCCTCAAATGTCTTTCTTATACATCAACGAACACTTTAGTGAAAAAAGAATCACATGTCATCGCTTTGAATTTTGAATTGGAGACGAATTTAGTATAAAAAGTCATAATGTTGCATGTTTCACGCAGTTTTGTGAATAATATCTCAAGGTTTAGTGATCGGATACTAAATATTTTTCCTTAAATGTCTTTCCTGAACATTAACAAACATTTTAATATAAAAAGAATCATAAGTCATCGCTTTGAATTTTGATTTAAAGGCAAATTTAGCACAAAAAGTCATAGTTTTGCATGTTTTACGTAGTTTTGTGGAAGAATATCTGAGGTTTTAGTAATCAGATACTAATAGTTATTCCTCAAATGTCTTTAATGAACATGACAAACATTTTAATATAAAATAGAATCATATGTCATCGCTTTAATTTTGATTTAGAGGCAAATTCAACAGAGAAAGTCATAATTTTGCATGTTTTACGTAGTTTTGTGAATAATATCTCAAATTTCAGTTATCAGACACCTATTATTTTTTCTCAAATGTCTTTCCTGAACATTAGCAAACATTTTCATGTAAAAACCCTACATGTCACCGCTTATATTTGTGATTTAGAACGATTCGAAATGATAAAAATTACTGTACACCTCAGAGACGGAGGGAATAATATCAGTAAGATCAAGCGTTACGGAATTCCATTTTTATATAGTAGATATATATATATATATATATATATATATATATATATATATATATATATATATATATATATATATATATATATATATATATATATATATATATATATATATATATATATATATATATATATATATATATATATATATATATATATATATATATATATATATATATATATTCTTCTGCGAAGTTACATAAAATTTTCTGATCTAAAACTGTCGAAAACTGGAAAGCTCTAGCGTGTGTTCTTATTACACTGAGAAACTTTGCTGAAGACTGCAAATACGTTGGATAGAGTTTCAGAATACTGGTCCGTGTATTCCATGTAATAAATACATAGCAATTGTATTTTTACATGAAACCTATGAATATATTCAAACTGAAGTATCACAAAAACACAAAAAAAACACATTTATCAAAATTTGAAATAATAAAGATTTTTTGATGGACAATTTTTAAAAAAAATCATGGTTTGCTAATACCTGCTAACCTATGAGATATCTAATCCACAAAATTATGTCCTTTTTCAAATTTTGTGTAATATTTTCACTTAAGTGCTTCAAAAACTTTTGTACTCGGAAGAAAACGACGTAATAATTCAATTTCTATCGAGAAAAAATTTGTAAGAAATTATTTCGCGTGAACTCATAAAATTATCACAATAAAACGTGAAATTCAGACAAATTTTAGAAAAACTCGTAGATCTTTGAAACTTGAAGAGTTAGAAATTTTGTATATTCTGTGAATTGCATAGAATTTAGAGATATACAACTTTTGGTCGTAGCCAACGTCTTCATTGGCCAGAGCAGTGGTATTTACGGAATCGTAATGATGAACTGAAGCCAAAAATCGACCTCAGACATTTTGAATTCTAAGATGGAGACTTCCGGTGTCTGGAAAACAGCGGAAAATGACCTAATACCACCCAATATGGGTATTTTCGGAATCGTGATGATGCACTGAAGCCACAAATCGACCTCAGACATTTTAAATTCTAAGATGGCGACCTCCGGTGTCTGGAGAACAGCGGAAAATGACCTAATACCACCCAATATGGGTATTTTCGGAATCGTGATGATGCACTGAAGCCACAAATCGATCTCAGACACAGTTTGAATTGTAAGATGGCAACTTCCGGTTTCTGGAAAACAGCCAAAAATGGTCGATTTCCATCCAATATGAGTATCTCCGAACCAGAATGATTCAGGGAGCTAAAAATTGACCTCAGACACCATTTAGAATTGTAAGATGGCAACTACTGGGAAACTGCCAAAAATGAACGAACACTTCTCAATATGGATATTTACGTAATTGAGATGATGCATAGAAGCCAAGCATTGACCCTGAACACCATTTTGAATTCGAAGATGACCACTCGCAGTTTCTGGAAAACAACGAAAATAACTGAATACCACGCAATATGGGTATTTCCGGAATCAGGTTGATGCAAGAACAGATAAAAATGACCGATGACCAAAAAAAAAAGAAAATGACCAATATGGATATAGGGTAGGGAACATATTTTAAGCAGCTTCAGGAACCGCCTGTGTATTCAGACGAAATACTCGAAATGTGTTGGGTGAAACTCAAACAGTAGTATATCAATCTGTTCGCTATCGTTTTCTCTATCAGAACTTGTTTTCAGATTGTAAAACTAAGTTAGCAAACTTTGACAATCGTGAATCAAAGTTACGAATCGAGGGTCACTATTCCAATCACCCCGAACCTATTTTAAGCAGTTTCCATCTGTTTTGCAGGTGTTTTTTTTTTTAGCACCTGAAGTGGCTCCTGAATGGCTGCAATATAGGTTGATTTGTTTCAATGGCAATTGTTCACAGATTTCTTTGTGATTAACGGTATTACTTATATTCGTAAGGCAGCTAGACAATCAAAGTTTTCGTTTCCATCATTGAAATTGTCGATATTGATCAAAATGCAGGAGTTTGAGGCCAGTTTTCTTCGACTGATTAAAATAGGCGCTACTGCTTAAGCCGTTCCTTACCCTAATCAAAATAAAGGTGATGTACAAAAGCCAAAAGTCTAGGACGTTGTAATTCCGATGAATCCAATCAATTCAAACCATTTGTCGTTCGACTTTGATCATATCCTATGGCTGATTCGTCGTGCATCTGCAGACTATTATTATTTCCTGTATGGACTTCCTCACTGCGACCAGAATCGTAGATCTATTGTGAGAGGACTATAGGGGCCGTTCAATAACTACGTAAGCATATTTTTTCACTTTCTCAACCCCCTCCCTCCCTCGTAAGACATTGTAAGATTTTTTGATACCCCCCTCCCCCCTAGTAAGATCTTACTGCCGGCAGATTTAGATTTTAACTTTAGTTTTATCATCCTGAAGCAAGTACAATACTTCGTTTCCCCTTCGGTCCTTATTCGAGTTAATAGTCTTTTTTAGGAATTTTACTGTCCACACCTTCATGAACATGGTTATTTGAACAGCAGCATTAACAATATTTTTCTTACGTAAGATAATCAATTTACCCCCCTCCCTCCCTTGTAAGATAACGTAAGAAAATTGCACACACCCCCTCCCCTCCTATTTGCGGCCCCATAAACAAATCGCAAGGAATCAATCGCTTTGAAATGTTTAGAATTATTGGAGCTATGACACTCATAATAACCCAGATTCTGCGGCATATGTCACTTTGCGAAGTTTTTCTCACTTACGTGAGTCCCGTAATAGGATTTTGTTCACTTCACTCTGGTTTCACCGTGAAGTGACTCCCGTAATAAGCACCATTAAATTGAACACAAAAATGGGCGAGACGAAGTTTGCCGGGTCAGCTAGTAGTATATATTTAAAACAAGTACTGTTATGTGCTCCCGAAATCCTCTATGGCTATTGGTGAAATTTCCATCGTCTACTTCATGAAATAAATTCGAGAATTCTATGAGGTACTATGAGATAAATCGGGGTGAAATTGATCACCCTCAAAATCCATACATTCTATTGGAAATGTGCTTTTTTTCTATATGTTCATGATATATGATGATTCCTGAACTGGAAAATATCAACCACAGTTAGTTTGGAAACGAAAATAACGATATTTCAGGTTAAAAATTATTCATTGTGGTTCCTAAGCTGCAGTTTGCTAAACTTGCGCTCATTTGATCACCGTTAGATCGATTTCAATTTGGTTTGTTGCAAAAGTTCAAAAACTAGCTCTGAAATGAAAATCTTTATAATTTTCTGCGAATTCATCCATATTACCACAGATATCCAAGCTAACTTTGCTTCATGTGTAAAAAGACGCAACGGTTTTTTAGCATGTCGCAATACGCAGTATGGTGGCGCTAAGAACACTTAGTGGTCAATGATTCGATAAAATCGATAGTTTTCCAGCTTTTATCGATATTATCGCAATGAGAATGGTTGCCGTTTTTAAATGTAGAAATTTTGAGCAGTCGTAATGTGTACATTATCGACTTATTTATTCAATCCCTCTGTATATTTGCGATAAATTTGTTTGTTTTAGTGTTGGTTTGAAAAAATAAATACATAAACCTCACAAAATCTATGTTATATCGTTGCATAAACAGCGACTGTATAATCTGTAAGAATTTTCATGCGTCTGGCAGCTTCGACCGTAAACCAGCGCTGCCATCACTAAAGTGGTTAAAGTCGCAAGTTGCAGGAAGATGTCGTTAGCATTCCAAACGAGTAAGAATTTGAAATCTTACACACGATTTCTGGAGTTTTTTGTTCTAGCTTGGATGTCTGTTATCTGTGATATTACTTTGATGGTATGAAATAATCATTGTTGAAAAATATATTTTGAACTTTTATCAAACTTTACTCACTTCTCCAAATTTAACGTAATTAACCCTTAATTTAGATTACTTTAAGTAAATTCAATACTATTTTTGATATTTGGAAACTTGTTTGATTAAATTTGATTGAGTTTTGACTGAGTTAGAAGAATTTTTCGAAAATTTGTGAAACTGCACTGGGCATGCAAGAGTTAACTTTGACAGGTATGTGGATTTTTCAAAAGTTACATTTTATGACACGTAAACATTGCCTAGAGTTGTAAGATTAGTATCGTGTGATTAGAATTTTTATTCCGAATTTTCAGGTGATCAATTTCACCCCACTGATCAATTTCATCCCACTGATCAATTTCACCCCATTCCACGGTACTTATGATAAAGCGCTTATTGAAAAATGATCAAAAATAAGAGTGAATTTTCGATAAAATAAGTAGGGTATCGGCTCTATTGTCGTCAGGTTAGCCAGGTTAGTCAGGTTTATTTTCAAACATCCATAATTTTTTAACCAATTAATGGCGTCGGGTCCACCTGTGCACTGCACAGGTACACTATTCCCTAATATCCGAGCATATGCAATTATCGAAATATAATAACCTATAAAAACAAGTAAGCATACTAGCGACACCCTTTAATTCAAAGCATCAATCACTTAGGTTTGATTTGCTTCTTTCATTTAAGGAAAAAGAACTTAAATAAATGTTCGGTGCACATGTGACGAAACCAACCACGCGACGCCTCTGGAACCAGTTGATTGATTTTTTATCTTTTTAGATCTACCGGCGCCGGCGATTCGTACAGCGATTCGCAACTTTTGACTGACGTTTGCGAACGAGAGCAAAAAGAATACGGATACGCATACGTACGTAAACAAGAATGGCACGTTCGTACGAAAGCAACGATGTTCGAAAGCTCGAATTGGTTAGAACGAATCGGATTCGTATGTGTTCGTATCGCATTCGTACGCCGCTGCTGCTTTCGTACGAAAGCGATAAGGCCGTAAACAAGAATAAGGCACCTTCATTCTTGTTTACGTTCGTATCCAACATTCGTACGAATGTATGGATTCGAATGAGTTCGAAAATGCCATTCTTGTTTACGTACAAAGGCCATACGAATCCATTCGTATCGCATACGAATGCGATACGTATACGAAAAAGGTGGATGTCTATGCAAAAATGGTTGATGTCTAGACTTAAGGGTTAGAAAAGGTTTAAACGTCAGGTGAGAAATGTCAAGTGTGTCAAGCCGATTGAGCGAGGTTCCTGACGGCAAACAGTTTTTTTACTGAATGAAAATGAAATATGTTTTTATTATAATTTGCATAATAAAATGGTCTTTTTTGAGAAACATTTATAGTAAACGTATGCCTACAACACAAGATAATCGCGGTTACTTAAAATTTTCCTTTTATAAATAAAATTTGTTTGGCGAAATATGTAATTGGAACCAAATTTACAAACTCCGATGCAAAAACATAAGAGCGTCATGGGCCTGCATGATGCAATAAAACTTGACTGTTTACATTTTGTAATCACCTTGAAAATTATTTTGTAAGAAGTATTTTCGCGTTTTTTAAATATTTCTAGTAAGCAGACGTGTGGTGGTCGAGTGCAAATCGACGAACATGGATTATGATGCGGTAGAAGTAATTCAATTTTATCAAAAAGTGATCGTTTCTGTTGATGTTTCCGATTATTTGCGGCAGCAGAAAAATGTTCAACGAAAAGTACGGCATAGTAGAAAAAAGTTTGATCTGTTTTTTGATCCGTACTTAACATGATACGTATAAATTCATAGAAAGTTATTTTTCGAATCGGTGTCAACTTTAGAACTGAATCTGATGAAACTGATATTGATACGGTAACTGTGCTATCAAAACCGACAATTATCCAGCATACCGCTAATTGTTGTTCCCGCAGATAAGGAAATCAGCCTGATCTACAAGCGGCCTAAACAACAGGTGAGTTTACCTCTAGAACAAGTGGTATTTTATCTTTTTTTCTGTGAGGCAATCATGTCTCTATGAACTTCGTGAATTTATGTGCGGCTGATGTTCTTTTTTTGTTATTATGTATTCAATTGCAGAACAAGCCGATCCACGTTACGCTAAAGCATCGTGCGTTAAAGAAGATGAAAAACATCATAGGCAAAACTTTCATCCGCCCGCCCTGTGTTGTGCTAGGCTAGTGCTGTGTGCTGTCATGCAATCCCAGTAAACGGCTGCGACGTATAAGGGTTGTGTCACTTTTCCGAAAGTTCGGCTGCCGCTTTCCCAAAAAAGCCCAATGAACAAAGGTGGATATGGATGTGTGGTTCGTTCGAGTTGTTATTATGGATTAATTACAAAAATCGAGTCGACTGGACTTATTTATTTACTCAAAAATGAGACGAGTTACTCGTCGAAGCTTCTATAAAACAGCCTTGTCGTCGTGTACTCTGTAAGTAGAAAATGATGAAAAATAAAATAGTCACTAAACCCTACTATTCGAAGCTTTCTGCTTTTTTGAAGTTAACTCCTGCTGCTTGTCCGGGATTGGATTAAATTCATATATGCACTTTCTAGGTTTTTGGGAGTTAAAAGCATGCAACTTTGCCAGTTTTTCTATAAAAGAGGTGTCACAGCTTTTTCGTTACATCAGTGAACTCATTCAAGCGCCTTAGTTTACTCTCGGAGAGCGCAATTTAACAGAGGTTGTACGCGCACTATTGTTTTTACGCCCAGTATGGCTATTCCAATACAGAAGCTCCAAAGTTCAATGATCACACGATGTGATGGCCCTCTGTATAGATACTTTGCTCGCTAGGAAGTGATACCAAAATTTTCCGCTACAAGTATTGAACTAACCCTCCTGACATCTCATCCTTTATTGATCTATTGATCTGCATGGGCGTATCCAGCTACATTTTTGACCAGGGTAACTAAATATTATCGGTCGTTGCCCACTGAAAATGGTTTGCAACTCCCAGGCACCTTTTTGACGGTTTCTTGTGCAAATTCAACTGTTCCTGTTAGATCGCGGGTAACAAGAGGACGATCTTATATGCTTCGCTATTCTTGTAAACTCTTGCGGCTTGTCCGAAGGAGATACTTGTTTGTTAATTTGTTGTTTTTTTATTGTGTCAGTACCGTTAGGCTGTTGTAATGAAATCACCACGCGTCTCCAGAAGAGTCATTACAATGCGATGATGGAGGCGCACCTGATTCCAATAAACAATTTTGTTGATTTATAGCTTATTAAGCCTAATTCGGCCTAACTATAGTTTAATGAGCCGGTATCCAGTTAAATAGTTTGTTGGGATAGTTTGTTTGTTGTGTAAAATTTCATTCAAAATCCAAAAAAATCATTATAAATCTATTTCAGAAAGTATCACACCTTGGCCACACACGATAAATACGGGTCCAAAATTTTTAATGTATACCAACTATAAAAACTACATACATGTGTTATGGTAAACATTTTCATGTTTAAATGGCATCTTTAGATCGATTTCTCTTTTTACAAGAAAATTTAAAAAAATAATCTCAAAAAAAATCGTTTCCATTTTTTTTCTAAAAACTACAAAGAGTAAACATTAATGATTATCTGATCATGGAGAAACAAAAACACAAAATATAAATTTTTGGAAAAAAAATTTAACTCCAAAAAAAATCAAAATTACTATTAAATCTGTATGAACTTCTTTTAAGTATTTAGGTTTTTCCTAATTTATATAGAATGCGCGTAACTACCTTTGCGTTTGATCATTGTGAATCAATGAATTAAACCAGTCCAGTTGTTGCTAGTAGCTCATGAGCATGTAGTTTTGATTTTATTTAAAACGTCCCCATAGACACAAAAACTATTGAACCTATTACCGTGAAAATTTGGACATAGGGGTTTTAGAGTACGGAGAGTATTCCTAAAATATTAGTTTTACTCTATATCATAAGCGTAGACAAGGAGGGGTGAATTTGTGGTTTATGAATGTGAAAACTTTCTCCTCGATAACCGTGCAAATTTATATCAGATGTTTTTGAGTTTGAGATGTATTTTTGCGAAGTTACTGTTTGATGTTCGACCTTCTTTATCTCAAAGGCGTTGCAAGGAAAAAGTTTGAGGGGGGGAAGGGGGTGAATGATGTTAACCTGTGATGATTTTAAATCTGCTGGATCGATCAACATTAAATCGGTATTATTATATCGTGAACCGTAGCTGAACTAAGCGGGAACCGGGGACTTTCGGAACGGGAAACTAATATGAACTGCATAGGCTAACTGTTAAAAATCTTCTGACGCTGAGACCAGCTCAGCCGTATTTATTGAATGCCATCTCGAATGTATTAGTAACGATAGTATATAGAGTGTAATACATGAGTCTCTCTGAGAGAGTGAGAAGAAATGATTTTCGGGCTTCGCCTCAGCTAAGCCATTTCGTATTCACGACAGGTATTAGAGTATTAGAGTCTATGGTAACTGTTGTATTTCAACGACTTTGAATTTCGTATATTCCATTAGTGTAACAAGGGGGTGGGGGGAGGGGGGGGCAAATTAACTATTTGTAAGCTCCTCCACACCTAGCTTGCTCACCGTTCCAATTTCGATTGGTGGTGTGTTTCTATAACTTTGATTTTTCTGTATCCCAGTGGTGTAGTAAGGGGGGTAGATGTACTTATTTTAGTACAATTTGTAAATTATTAAAATGCACACCGCGAAGATTGATATACAGGTGATTTCGAATATGAGACGTGGTTTTGTAACAACTTTGTCATCCTCATCAGTGACTTTGTTATATCTCAGAGGCGTAGTTAGGAGAAAGGAGGTGGGGTTGATGAATGTGGTCAACCTTTATTAATTTTTAAACCGCCAAACAGATTATTTTTTATTCCGCAAATACAGGTCGTAAAGTAGCGTATATGTTTCAGTAACTTTGAATGAAGTCTATCTCATACAGGAAGGGAAAAAGCGAATATGAGGGGGTAGCAACTACAAATTTGTTCATTGTAAACTCCTAAACGCTAAACATGAACACTTGTAAACACCAAAGATGATTATTGTGTTATTCTGTACAAATACGAATCCCGTGATATTGAATTTTCTGTATCTCGGTGGCGTAGGTAACGAGAGGTGGGTGGGGGGAATTGCAACAACCTTCATTATTTTTGAATCGTTTTCATCAATTTGATTTTTTTGTATGGAAAAGTAGATATCGTTAATTTTCATCATCATTTAATTTAATTGCAAGGTGTTTTAAGTCTCAAGGATGTTTTCATGATGTTGGTTTCCGAAAGATTATCTTCGTTTTCACAACAGTTGATAGGGGAATTACTTACGCCTCCATCAATATGCGGCAAAATTATATTGTTATTGTAATGTTATGATGGGAACTATTGAACTATTGAAAAGGTTTCGACCAATTAGAATTAAGAGAAGGCCAATAAGCAGGCCCGGATTTGAGGGGGGGCAAAGGGGGCAAATGCCCCGGGCCTCCCGATTCAAGGCCCCCCTAGTCCTTGGGCGACCTTTTTTTTTTTTGCTCGACACCTTTCAGAACGTTACCTCTAAATGTTTTTAGAAAAGTAGAAAAGAGGGCCTCACAAACAAATTTGCCCCGGGCCCCCCACCGTCTAAATCCGGCCCTGCCAATAAGGGTATTTTACAAACCGAGGTAATGTCTAGAGGCCGGAAGTATATATATATATATATATATATATATATATATATATATATATATATATATATATATATATATATATATATATATATATATATATATATATATATATATATATATATATATATGTTTTACGCGGATTCCAGAATTTACGCGTTTTTTTTTTTACGCGGATTCCGGAATTTACGCGGTTTTTTTTACGCGGATTCCGGAATTTACGCGGTATTTTTTTTACGCGGATTCCGGAATTTACGCGATTTTCTTTTTCGCCGATTCCTGAATTTACGCGGTTTTTTTACGCGGATTCCGGAATTTACGCGGTTTTTTTACGCGGCACGTATCCCCCGCGTAAAAAGCGACTTTAGTGTATATTTATATTTATATAAGGAAATTCTTTTTCAAAGTACAAAATTATTATTCGCAACAAGCAAACTGTCTTGGCTCTAAAAATATTTTTTTCAATAATAAACACTCGGGTCACTCAATTGGATTCACATGTTCTTTCTGCTAACGAGAAACCCATCTTTAGGTTTTTTCCCTGAGCCAACTAATAGCGATAATATTTTTAGAACCAGAATACTTTGTTTGATAAGTTAGTCTTCTAAAAAATTGTTTTGTTATGACACACTTTTTTCCCCAAGTTCAGTAAACTGTTATTGGTAAACTTACAGTGTGTAGTTCTCTCAAAAACAAAAAAACCAGAGTGAGTTTTTTGAGACACACATTCAATTTATAACTACAGTCATCCTAGTTTTATGGGCCAACCAGTATTATGGGCCAGTCTACACTTTGTATTGGTTTCTAACATATTTCAATAAGTTTTAATAATCAAATTTAAATTAAGTGAATGTGAACAACGTTCTCAAAACTTAAATTTGACTATTACAAGTTATAGACATACGATAGAAACCAATACAAAGTGTATTGGCCCATAATACTGGTTGGCTCATAATACTGGGATGACTGTATATTTTTTTTTCTTAAACATTCTTTTTTTAAGGACAAAATTATAGTGTACAACTTTGCTGAAGATGTTATACCAATCAAACTAACCTTTCTGGTTTTCATTTTTAATATTTCTGGAAAATTTGAACTTTTTTGTTACAACTTTGCCGAAGACGTCACACCGATCAAACAAACCGTTTTTGTTTTAAAAATATTTGTAATCATCAATACCTTTTCTACATAGCTTTTTAAAAATGGATCGTGGTTCAAATAAACGAATGGCACAAAATGGCATCTTTTGTTCATAGACAAATCCATGCAAAGTTTCAGCCACATCAAAAATGGTCGGTTAAAACAGTCACCCGTTATATGTGGAATTGCTCGCAAAGTTTGAAAGGCACAGTACCATTTACCATTTAGTACCGTGTCTGGGTACCCCTTGATTTTTTAATTGTTGCTTTTTGAATATTTAATTTTTGTCCATAAGGATTGAAACCTGTTGTGATTTTAGTAATTCTAAAAAAAATCCAACGATTATTCGAAATGCATGCTTTTGTTATACCTACTTACGAAAAATATATAAGTATTCATATTTCGAATTTAGAGCAGAATAAGCAAGAAAGAAACTCGAACTTGCAATTCCGTTCCTATGCCATTCACCACTATCAACAATTTACGCTCTCGGGAGATAATACGAAATGCTTCATAACGTCGCTTCAAAACTATCAAAATCATAACTAGATAAAAAGAACAATCAGTTGTGAAAATCAATAAAATTTATCCACATTAGTTTTGCATACTTGTTCAATCATTTTTCTGATAAAATAAAATTAAATTATACGTCACTGGTATTTTTGATCAACATCACACGTAATCAACTTTTAAAACTCTTCTTTGTAGCATGCAGCAGTTCAATAACCTAATTTTATTAATTCGACGAGATTGCGTTCAAAGGTAGCTTGCGGTTTTATGAGACATCCGAAGGAATCGGTTGCTATGTTACATACTTGATCCCCTGCAAAAACAACAACATAGAACAGCTATGCAAATAATGAATAATGAACAATAAAATACCTTTTTTGTTGCTAATTTCAAAATGGTTGGAAACAGCCTAATTCGTCCAAAAAAGTCATCAATCACAGCATGTATAAATAGTTGCCGGAGGAAGAGTCGTGATTTCATGCATTTTCCTGTAGCTCTTGATCGCTTATTCCTGCATTATGAATAGAATTGAACATTATTAAGTTTCAACCACTGCTAACCGAACACACCTAGTATACAAATCGGCATCGGTGTCAATTGAACAATGTTAAAATAATTATCCTGTGTTCTGTTACCCATCCACTTTTTGAGCTAATCAGAACCTGCCTGGTAGTTGACTTTTTGTTGATATGGCCAGAAAACTTTTCACAGAAAGTGAACCAGAAAAACTGGGGCGACGGCGATTCGTATAGTCATTTGCAACTTTCGACTGCTGTTTCGTTTCCTAACTGGACTTTTAAAAATCATTTGTCACCTTTTTTCCTTGAAAATGTTGCACTAACTTTATTTAACTAGGTCTTCGTTCCATTTATTTTCTCTAAAAAACTGACACAAAACCGCAGAACAAACGAGAAAAAAAAAACCGTGGCGACGGCGATTCGTAGCCATTCGCAACTTTCGACAAACGGTTTCCGTATACAAAACTGGAGATTTTTGAAAATGGATTTTCACAAATGTTCTTCAGAATGTTGCTCATACTTCACGAAACAACACAAATTCTTCGGTTTATTCAATTTTGTCAAAAAACTAACACCAAACAGTAGAAAAACGAGATAAAACTACCGGCGCCGGCGATTCGTATAGCGATTCGCAACTTTTGACTGACGTTTGCGAACGAGAGCAAAAAGAATACGGATACGCATACGTACGTAAACAAGAATGGCACGTTCGTACGAAAGCAACGATGTTCGAAAACTCGAATTGGTTAGAACGAACCGTATTCGTATGCGTTCGTATCGCATTCGTACGCCGCTGCTGCTTTCGTACGAAAGCGATACGGCCGTAAACAAGAATAAGGGTGGGGTGATTACCACCCTTACACCCTTATTCTTGTTTACGGCCGTATCGCTTTCGTACGAAAGCAGCAGCGACGTACGAATGCGATACGAACGCATACGAATCCGATTCGTTCTAACCAATTCGAGCTTTCGAACATCGTTGCTTTCGTACGAACGTGTCATTCTTGTTTACGTACGTATGCGTATCCGTATTATTTTTGCTCTCGTTCGCAAACGTCAGTCAAAAGTTGCGAATCGCTGTACGAATTGCCGGCGCCGGTAGTTTTTTTCTGGTTTTTCTGCTGTTTGGTGTTAGTTTTTTGACAAAATTGAATAAGACGAAGAAAATGTATTGTTTTGTGAAGTGTTTAATGCAAAACATTTGTGACAATCGATTATTTTTAAATCCAGTTTTGGTATCGGAACAGCAACGTCAGTCGAAAGTTGCGGATCGCTCTACGAATCGCCGTCGCCGCGGGTTGTTTTGGTTGTTTCGTGTAGAAAAAATCGGTTAAGTTGAATAAAACTTCTTTTTCGTGAAAACCTCCTAGCTTGAAAGCGAAGCACAGAGCGATAGTAAGTGATTGAGGTTTACCACTAGCTACGGGGAAATTCTGAGCGGAAGAAAAGCAAAAAAGTCGCTACCATCAAGAAAAAAAAGTGTTGGTGACGGTGCCGGGTAATTAGATGTTGATGATATCAGCAAGAGTCGGTCACCAAACAAATTGTGATTAGTGCAAGTAGTATATGGGCAACAGGATACGAACATCACAATGAAAGTAGCTAAGGTTGCTGCAGTGGCCGTCGGAGAAGAAATAATTTTTACTGCAACTTGTTAACCAAAAAGTACTCCCGGATCTAGCTGCGTTGAATCGATCCATAACCGCTCTTATTGGCCTAGAGAAAATCAAGTTGTTTATAAGCCAGCAAACTACCTACGTTAAACAGTCATACTAGATTATTGCCTCACGTAAACAGCGAAAGTCGTGGCAAACGCTTATACATTTAATGCCAACGAACAAAGTTGTTGTATCACTGATTGACGATGGATTTATTAAAATTTACGAGGCAGGCCGAATAAGCAAAAGGATCGATTTCAGCAGTCAGGATACAGAGCCGTTGGTGAAACCGAATTATTAGGAAAAAGGTAAGCTTAATAGAAAAAACTATTTTTCTGTTAACTAAAAGATTTACATTTTAGATTCAGCACCGGTTGAAATACCTCGTCGATCACACCGATATCGGCTTTTTTTATGGGAACCAGTGCCAAACAGCCGATTATAGCGGATTGTGGCGCACATTGTTACGATTCTCTTCTGACTGGTTCAACAGTTGGAAATAATATTGACGGACCACTAGGAGACTTTCTCAATAACGGTGGCTCGGAAACTTCAACACGTATTCGACTTAGCAAATTAAGTACTTGTCGTAAGCGGGATTTTTTTTTTCTAAAAGATGTAAAATGCATTTTGGTACAGACTTTTTCAAAGCAATGTAGCCCATAAACCTTCAATTGTATAAAAAAACTGTCTGAAAATTAAATGTGAAAAACAAATAATGCATAGTAAAAACATGTTTTTGACGTGAAACAAATAAATTTTTATTAATAATTATTAATAATATTTATAAATATTTATTTACAAAACAGAGTTGATTTTTAGTAACTTAGCGTGTTAAAAAAAATTGGCAAAAAATCCAGGATATAGAAATGAAACAAAACATTTTCCCTGGAGGTTAAGTTTCAGAGCATTTTTCTAATTTCCACATATCTAATGAAAGTTGCATTCCAATGGTATTAGGGGCCATCCACATACCACGTGGACAGCTTGAGGGGGGGGGGGGTTGTGTAATGTCCACGGTCCATACAAAAGTTTCAGAATTTATATGGGCAGTTGTCTACACGGGGGGGGGGGTTAAATTGTTAAAAATCTGTTCACGTGGTATGTGGATGGCCCTCAAATAATTTCAGCAGTTATTCAGAACCTAAAAGCTTATGATGATTGACTTCCCAAATAAACCCGTTTTTAAGGGGCTTTGAATTTAATTAAAAAAGGAGAATGAACACTAAACTTAAATATTGGAATTGAAACAAAAAAAGCTAATTTCCTCCTAAAATTATGTATATATAGGGTAGGGAACATATTTTAAGCAGTTTTAGGAGCCGCCTGTGTATTGAGATGATATACTCGATATGTGTTGGGTGGAATTCAAACATGAAAATACCAAATTGTTCTTTATCTTTTTGTCTGTTGGCACTTGTTTTCAGATTGTAAAACTGAGTTAGCAAATTTTAACAATAAACCATCAATGTTTCCAATCGAGGGACACTATTCCGTCGAACGAACCTATTCTAAGCAGTTTGCATCGGTTTTGCAGGGGATTTTTTTCAGCACCCGAGTTGCCTGCAATTTTGTTAGATTTTTTTAATTGATGTTTATTCAAAGATTTTTCTGTGTTAAACGGTATTTTATGTGTTCGTAAGACAACTAGGTAATCGGAGTGTTTGTTCAAATCATTGAAACTGTCCATATTGATTAAAATTCGGGTGTTTGAGGGTCGTTTTCTTTGACTGATAAAAATAGGCGCCACTGCTTGAACCGTTCCTTACCCTATATACAGGTCGGACACGATTATCCGGAACATCAAATAATTTTTCGTTCCGAATAATCGAATCACAGAAAAAATATTCAAATTTGCTTTTAACGAACATAGAATAAATATGTATTTTTTTATTTTACTTGTATGATGCAGTGACGTAACCAGAAATTATTTCTGAGGCGGAAAGGGGTAAACCCTGAGAAACGGAAAAAAATGGACATTGATAATTTCACTTCATTTGAATATGTCCCAAACATGAAGGGTTGGTAAAAGTAAAATTTCGGATAAAAAATTGAAAACACCAAAAAAAAAAATCCCGGATAATCGCTGTTCATTGGCCCAAAAAAATGATCTGTGCAAAATTTCAACTCAATCGGAGATGATTAAGGGATGCCTCTAAGCACTCAAAGTTGTGATTTTTCGAATCTCGAAAATCTACCAAGGAGGCAGTACATTTAATTAAAAAAATCGAAACATTTTTCGATGCCAAATGACTTAAAAGCATACAACGTCGAGGTCTAGTGTTACCTAAAAAAAAAAATTGGCTGAAAATCGACCACCTTGGACTCTGCCGTTATCTGGGTAACCGAAAAGTTAATATGGAATATTCTAAAACTGGCTTCTAGTCATTTTACCAACTCGTGCTAAACATGATTCTAATGTTCATTAGTGTGGTTCATTTATTTTTTACTATGGTGGTTCCCAAAATAATTAGAACGAAATTTATTGTTATTGAATATGAAAAAGCAATCATAGTAGGAAACTTATGTCATTAACATTGCGCACACGCACCATGACTAGCGATATTTTTTAAATGGGAAATTACAGAGAATTTCGTACGAAATATAACAGCGCGTGTAACGGAAGGTTAAGAGGTGGCTTTTTTTTCGTTTAATTATTAAAAAATGTCATGGTTTTCTTAGTTGACACAACCCTAGTGGTTGTGGTAACTGACTAGTAGGTCAATCTTCGTGGTACATCAAGTATAAGATGTCAAGTAGGCAAATAAACATGAGGGTTTTTCTTACTTCTCAACGTCAAATTCAATTTTAATTTTGTTTGGAACCACCCTGGATAAAAATAAATGAACCACTCTAATGAAAGTCAAGTTTGAGATACCTAATGAACATCATAGTAATTTGCATTTGGTTTGGAACGAGTTGTCATAAGCCAGATCTAAAATATTCCATATTAAGCTTTCGGTTGCACAGAAAACGGCACAGAAAAGTCCCAGAAGGTCGATTTTCCGTTAAAATTTTTCTCGAGTTTACACCAGATCTAGACGTTTTATGCATTTTTTAGTCATTTGTAAATTTGTAATATATATATATATATATATATATATATATATATATATATATATATATATATATATATATATATATATATATATATATATATATATATATATATATATATATATATATATATATATATATATATATATATATATATATATATATATATATATATATATATATATATATATATATATATACATATATATATATATATATATATATATATATATATATATATATATATATATATATATATATATATATATATATATATATATATATATATATATATATATATATATATATATCCCGGCGATGCTCGGGATCGAAAGTTTCAAAATTAGGAATCATTTTTTATAATTCATTGCATTATTAGCACAACTCACTTCAAAAATATTTCACATCTTATACGTCCATCATCACTTTAAGTACTTTAACATTCTGAGAACGCACAGAACGGAAATACCCATATTGGATTGCATATTTTGATATTTTGGAGATGATTTACAGAAACTGGAAATCGCTATTTCGGATTTCAAAATGACGTATGGAGTTCGGAAGTTTCGGAAGTATTGAAATGGCTGGCCAAATACCACTTCAGATTATTTTCCTGAAACCAGAAGTCGTTATTTTGGAAAATGTTATGTGGGGTCATCCCCGTTCCGAATATACCACACTCGGGTGATAACCGGATATTCGTCAATCGTTCACAGTAAAACCTCTTTTTATGTAACTTTTAGAAGTAAGAAATCAAAGTAAGAATAATTTAGCGTGACCATTCATGCTTAGTTCTCCTCTATAATCATATCTAAAGAGATAACATGTGAATTTTATATAACGAAAATGTTTGCTAATGTCCAAGGAACACGTCTGAGAAGAATTTTACGTTTTAATTCACATAACTACGTAGACATTAAAAAAAATTAAACCAATGAAATACGGCCTTTCCTCCAGCCAAATGTCCCAAGATCTAGTTTTGGTAAAAGTAAAAAAGTATTTCGAATCCCGTAATGTGTTACTATTCACGAAAATGAGAAAACATCAGAAATGTAATTTTTTTCTGCTCGGCTCGCACGATGTTGAAGAAACAACGAACATTTTATTAAAACAAAAATTTAATTTACAGGCGAATTGAGCTCATACTCAAAAAGTCAAAAATTTGCATGTATTATATGTATTATATATATAAATTTAAAAAAGAATATTTTAATATGTTTTTCTGTATGCAGAAAATCATCTTCAAACATACGTCGTTTTTTAAGTAATATCACAACTTTTAGCAATAAGATACCTATTATTTTTCCTCAAATGTCTTTCCCGAACATTAACAAATATTTCAATAAAGAACAATTACATATCATAGCCTTGAATTTCGATTTAGAGGCAAATTGAGTTCAAATATTCATGATTTTGCTTGTTTAACGTAGTGTTGTGAATAATATCTCAATTTTCAGTAATCAAAAATCTGTTATTTTTACTCAAAAGTCTTTCCTGAACATAAACAAACATTTTAATGGAAAAAATCATACATCATAGCTTTGAATTAAGATTTAAAGACAAATTGAGCCAAAATATTCATAATATTGCATGTTTCACTTAGTTTTGTGACTAATATCTTTATTTTCAGTTATCAGATAACTATTATTTCTTCTCGAATGTCATTCCTGAATATCAACGAACATTTTATTGAAAAAATCACGTGTCGTCGCTTTAAATCAGAATTTTAGAGACAAATTGTGCCTAAAAAATTATGTTTTTGCATTTTCCATGTGGTTTTGTGGAAAATATTTAAATTTCGAATAATCAGAAACCTATTATTTTTCCCTCAAATATCTTTCCTAAACACAACGAACATTTTATTATAGTAAAAATCACAGATCACTGCTTCGAGTTTTAATTTAGAGGCAAATTCAGCATAAAAGTCATGATTTTACATGTTTCACATAGTTTTGTGAATAATATCTCGAGTTTTAGTAATCAGAAACCTGTTATTTTTTCTCAAATGTCTTTCCTGAACATTAACCAACATTTTATTAAAAAAAAATCATATGTCATCGCTTTAAATTTTGATTTAGAGGCAAATTTAACACAGAAAGTCATAATTTTGCATGTTTTACGCAGCTTCGTGAATAATATCTCAAGTTTTAGTAATTAGGTGCCTATTATTTTTTCTCAAATGTCTTTCTTAAACATCAACGAACATTTTAATGAAAAACAGAATCACATGTCATCGCTTTGAATTTTGATTTGGAGACGAATTAAGTATAAAAAGTCATAATTTTGCATGTTTTACGTAGTTTTGTGAATAATATCTCAAGTTTTAGTGATCAGATACTAATTATTTTTCCTCAAATGTCTTTCCTGAACATTAACAAACATTTTAGTGAAAAAAGAATCATATATCATCGCTTAGAATTTTGATTTAGAGGCAAATTTAACACAGAAAGTCATAATTTTGCATGTTTTACGTAGTTTTATGAATAATATCTCAAATTTTAGTAATTAGATACCTATTATTTTTTCTCGAATGTCTTTCCTGAACATCAGCGAACATTTTCATGTTAAAAAACATACATGTCACCGCTAATTATTTTTGATTCAGAACGATTCAAAATGATGATGATTACTGTACACCTCAGAGACTGAGTGAATAATATCAATAAGATCAAACGTTACGGAATTCCATTTTTATATAGTAGATAAGTTAAGTATTAAACATTGAAATTTAGGTTTTTGAAAAACTAAGAATGAAAAACGGACTATTCAACCTCGACTCCACTCTAAGACTGATTTATTTAAGGCAATTCACCTACACTGAACCCTAGCTCCTGAACGAACTGCTGATCTAATCTATCTGTCCAAGCGCGTGTTTCCAGGTAGTTATGGTGCTCCGGAATGCGATGCGTCTGCTGATGATGTTGTTGTTGTAGTTGTTGTTGCCGCCGGTGTGGGAAAAGCACATACTGCATATTTGAGTTGCAGCTATATAAGTTATATAAGTTATCACCCACATCCCCGCACACTCCTTAAAAGATCCATCTAGTCATCGTCATCGAACAACGGATTCCAGTTTTGCTTAAGCCAGCTGATCAGAAGTTAGACCAAGTGCCACCCGGCCAACCAATCGACAAATCCACCAAGTAGAACACCACATCATCACTTATGGTGCACCAACTTAACCGCTGCACCATCAGCAAGAGCAAGACCATCGATTCATCGGAACATCAACGCGATCGAACCAAACCATCGTTCGATACATTCTTCCACAAGCTCAGTATATCGCCCGGGTCGGAGTCCGTCGATCGATCGAAAACCTCCCGAAGTCCATCATACTTTAACTTATATATATATATATATATATATATATATATATATATATATATATATATATATATATATATATATATATATATATATATATATATATATATATATATATATATATATATATATATATATATATATATATATATATATATATATATATATATATATATATATATATATATATATATATATGATTTTTTTAGTTTCTTCAGGAAACTTTACATGAAAAATAAAATTTGGACTAATATTTCTATTGTGATTTGCTCTCAATGTGCGATAAGATGAAGTGTGACGTGTTCAATGATAATACATGTAACATGTAACAAATCAATAAGTTTTTTTATGTAACTTGATGGGAAAATTTTATTCTGGAATTTTTAAAATTTTCAATGCCACTAAATATGTCCGATGTATCTCCATTATTTGTTGCAGTGACTCTTCGATAGAGAAGCATGGTGATTTCATTATTCTTACGGATGTTATCCTCCTGACACGCAAGAAATTATTCTCAATGGGGTCATTTTCCTAAGGGAGACATCCGGAGTGAACTGCCCCCTGCCCCCCGCACTCAAAAAGAAACTTATCTGGATCAGCACGGTTGGTGGTGCGATCTTTGCTTTACAAATACGCGCACGATTTGGTTACTGCTTATTCTCTGAGCATCTGCCCCCAGGGAGGCAATAAAATGACACCGTATCATAGCCGCTGTATCGGTATACAAGAAAATCTAAATATCAAATTAATTTCGGTTACCTAATACCTAATCGTTAATAATTTGTATCACAAAAAAATTCCCGTTTAAATTTGTGCACCATCTCACGCATTGATTTTGTAGAACGTAAGCCAAATATTACGCCAAAAGCAAATTATTGGCAATTGTACGGGAAACAAAAATTATAACGGGTTGATTTTGTGATATGATAGGTTATGGGCTTGGAAAACTGGTGAAGTGAAGAATAAACGCGAACGAAGTCACTAACTAGAGAGCCATCACGAGACACACCCAAAAACTTCACTATTACATCATGTGGTCATTGAACTTTGAAGCCGTTGTATTGAAATAGTCATATCGAGCGCAAAGATAATAGAGCGTGAAATCTCTGTTAAATCACCCTTTCCAAGAGTAAACTGAATCGCGCTTGAATGAGTTCCCTGAGACGGCGAAAAAGTTTAGACACCTGCCTAATAAAAAAACTGGCAAAGTTCCATCTATTCAAAGCCTGAATACTTGAAAAAAGGGCATATATGTACATATATAAAACCCAATAGAGTTGACGAACAGGACTTAACTTCAAAGAGCGAAATGCTTCGAGTAAAAGGGTTTAACAACTATGTATTTTATTTTTCATCATCTTCTACTCACAAAGTACATGACGAAAATTCTCACATTGGGCTGTATTACAGAAGCTTCGAAGAGCAACATGCCTCATTTGAAATACATGGGCGAGTCGAATCGATTAAACTTCTGTAATAGGGCCCTATTCCGGTCTACCTTGAGAGCAAACCAACACCGTCTATCCCAAAAATTGTCTGATGCCTGCTGATACAATCCCTTCTATATTTTGTCATTTTTTATTACATGTGCAATTAAACTAAGTCTAACTAACACATTGCTCACGATAAATCGCGGTTTTACTTGTTGTACAATGTCTGATTTGCCCAACAGATCCGAGTTTCCAATCGTTAGTCCATTTTCGTTCCGGTTCCGGTCTGTATTTACATTTGTTGCTTCCTGTACAAAAGATTTTTACGACTACTGCACGTAAAGCTTTCACCAATCCCGTGTTTCACACTGGATCAGCCACCCTTAACAAGGGGAACAGATGCTGTTTTGAGTCGCACTATCTTATTGAACAGCCGCTCGGGTTGTCGAAGCATTTCTTCTGTCGCTGAAATATGGTTAACGCTCAAGTGATCGCGTAGCGTCCTCGCACTTAGCTGTTGTCGTATTGACAACAAAAACTTATGAGGCCCACAGCTTCCGCTCCTTCGAGGTTGTCAACTCACCATTTGAAGTCCAACAATTCTCATACAATATGAAATAAAATCTAAAGAAAGCTTAATGGAACCCAAATTTACGCAAGACATGAAATTGCTAAAACTTAACACTAGTTACATTTGGCTATTATTGGTTTTTATTTATAAAAATATTTATACAACAAAATCACATCATTCTTGCCTACGCTGTCGCCTGAAATGTTAATACACAAACCATTATATAAGCGAATCAGTTTAGATTTCACTTTCCCCTAAGGAGTTGCGAGGGCGAGGCAGTTTTAAAAATTAGAGGCTCCTCAAGCGTGTGTAATAACACATTTCCCGTTCTTAACCTAAAACTGAAGATAGTGTTTCGGCGATCTACCGTCGGACGACGAGTCGGTTCTGGGATAGGTCGCCGCCGTCATATCGTCATTGTTATTGTTGCCCTCCCGTGGGGCATTATCACTTTCACTATCATTGCCTGCCGCAGCGGCTTGGGTCGCACTGCGGCGATTCCGTAGCGAATGAATACACGCCAGCATTCGTATCATAAACGAGGCCGGCGCCGTAATGGTGTCCTTGGCTTCTTCCAGCATCACTGCGTTGCGTTCTATGAGCTAAAAAAAATATTACTAGGCAAAAAACACCTTTTGATTTTTTTTGTATGAAATTATTTACATTGGTGGCTGCCTCCCGATCGAAACGAGTCATATCTTTATCCATTGAGGACCAAACTTTAATTGTCGTAATCAATTCCAGATGTAGCCAGAGCCCATCACTGCTGTTGGGTCTTAAGTCACACGTTGTGCGACGTCGAGATTGCGATCGGGACCTGAATGTAGATGAAGAACGTCGTCGACTGTAGGTTCTGTAACAAAAAAAAACTTAAAAACAGCTGCACACAAGAAAATCGGTATCAGTTTGATTTTGGCTAGTGGAAGTAATCATTTCCATTAGCAAACTTACCTGCTCTTCAGGCCGCTTGTAGACCAGGATGATTTTTTTATCAACCATGCTTATCAGTCTCCTATATGAGAAAAAACTATCACTCCTGCCGAATCACAGTTTGAGTCTATCGGCTCTCACCTGACCACACGTCTAATTATTACAAATATTTACTAGAATTAAACAGAATCAACTTACTTCAAAACACAACCCAAACTGCACAAAAAATGTAAATAGTTTAAGTTTTATTGCTTCACGCAGGCCCATGACGATCTTATGTTTTTGCACCAAATTTGGTTCCATTTTCATATTTCGCTTGCAAATTTCATTTCTGGAAAGGTAATTTTGAGTAGCCGGAATTTTCTTGTGTTTTATGCTTACGTTTACCGACGATATTTTCAAGAACAAAGTATTTTTATGATGCAAATTATAATAAAAAATATATTTAATTTTCATTCAGTGAAAAACTGTTTGCCGTCAGAAGCCTCGCTCAATCGGCTTGACACACTTGACATTTCTCTCCTGACGTTTAAACTTTTTCTAACCCTTAAGTCTAGACATCAACCTTTTTTGCATAGACATCCACCTTTTTCGTATACGTATCGCATTCGTATGCGATACGAATGGATTCGCATGGCCTTTGTACGTAAACAAGAATGGCATTTTCGAACTCATTCGAAACCATACTTTCGTACGAATGTTGGATACGAACGTAAACAAGAATGAAGGTGTTATTCTTGTTTACGGCCGTATCGCTTTCGTACGAGAGCAGCAGCAACGTACGAATGCCATACGAACGCATACGAATCCGATTCGTTCTAACCAATTCGAGCTTTCGAACATCGTTGCTTTCGTACGAACGTGCCATTCTTGTTTACGTACGAATGCGTATTCGTATCTTTTTGCTCTCGTTCGCAAACGTTAGTCAAAAGTTGCGAATCGCTGTACGAATCGCCGGCGCCGGTAGTTTTTCTCGTTTTTCTGCCGTTTGGTGTGAGTTTTTTGAAAAAAAAAATTAATAAACCGAATAGTTTTTATTGATTTGTGAAGTGTAAGTAAATTCTAAAGAACATTTGTGAAAATCCATTCTCAAAAACCTCCAGTTGATACAAATCGCCGTCGCCGAGGAATGTTTTGGTTGTTTCACGTGAAAAAAAGCCGCTAGAAACTGATTGAGGTTTGCCGTTAGTTCTGGGAGAATGGTGACAAAAAAAAAGGAATAAGTCGCTACCATCAAGGTACTACAAAAATCTGCCGAATATTTGGATCGTCTTCCCGGCAACAGCAAAGAGTCAACCAGCAAGCAGATTTCATTGGCGCAGATAGTTGACTGGGTAACATGATACACACTTAACTTCAATATTTGCTCTCGGTAAATTTTATGCCGATTTTTCCTGTGAATCTTCGTTATACCGAAATTTCGTTAAAAAAGAATAAAATTCTACATGTTATCGGTAATTCTTTTCGCCGATCGTAAGTTACTATTTTTGAAATGCCGAAATTCGTCCAAACTATTTAACGAATAAATAAGTTTAACTAATGTACCGTGCATCTGCAAAAAAAACCTCTTATCGGTAAAACTTAACTCATTTTGCCGAATATCAGTAACGTCTATTACCGCGGCCTGTCGTGTTCTCAGAAAAGCGGTAAAGTCAGCCATTTTTTCAGACACCTTGTTTGCACATTTCACGTGTACTTTCTGTGTTTTTAAAATTTGAAAAAGTGCGCTTCCTGTACTTCAAAAATTTAAAATCATCTAGTTACTGAACAATGGAAAAAGTGTATGAGTTGATCGATGCAGAAGAGGCGGCGGTAGGTAGCCGAATCAAAGCAGTGTTATGTAAGTAAAACTTTTTTTCCACCTTTTGCTTTCAGGCGGAAGAATATTCCACAATTACTTGTTTCATTTGTCGTAAAAGCATTGCAGGATATGTGGATGGTTATCAGCGCCATTTACATTACCATGCAAAAGATTTTAATTCGGGCATTATGACGTACGATTGTACATATCCAAAATGTAAACTTGGTTATGCTCATTTCTCTTCCTTAAAACGGCACATCGTGCAATGCCATCCTATATTGAATTCAAGTCCAGAAGAAACTCTGTCATGCGTCATGGGGCTTTCTGCTCCCACAGAAATTTCAGTAGAAATTGCGGCTTCCCCAATCGAACAGTCTGAATGTTGTGTTGAGGTTACCAACGAAACGGAAAAGGTGCAGACAGTTTTCGATCGGGATCAATCTTTAGACGAAATAAGAAAAGTAGCATCACTTGGAATTTGCAGACTTGCGGCTGATGTTGCCCTTCCACAGACGAAAATAAACGAAACAATAAGACTATGCGAAAACTTGATACAGATGGTTACGCAGCATCTGAGAGTAGAAACCAAATTGTACCTGGAATCACAAAACATTGACATTACCTGTAACGAAACAGTGCAGTTCGTTAATCAATTTTATATAACCGATCTATTTTCTAAAGTGTCTACCCAAAAGAAACAATCGAAATATCTCAAAGAGTTAGCTGGCGACACTCCAGAGCCTGTGGAGCGAATGCTTGCATTCCGAGATGATGTGCGACACATTGACGGCCAGCACAAAAACGTACGAGTTAATGAAACGTTTTCATACATCTCGATTATCGACACCCTAAAACTTATATTAAGAAACCCAGAAACACGTAAGTTACTCGAAGAGAAAGAGGAGTCGTCCAGTATTATTAAAGAGTACAGTTCTTTTCGTTCAGGAAAAACTTATGAGAGATGCAATTTTTTCAAAAGTATCCCAATGCAGTTCGACTTAGCCTATACCAAGATGATATTGAGCTAGGCAATGCATTAAGCTCTAGAGCAGGGATAAATAAAGTGTCGTGTATTTATTTCAAAATTCAGAACTTTCCAGATAAATACAACAGCTCACCTCAAACTATATTTCCAATTATATATTGCACGTCATTAGATGTAAAAAAGCATGGTTACAACAAAATCCTACAGCCATTGGTTTCTGATTTAAAAAAATTAGAAAAAGGAGTTACAGTTTTTTACGAAACCGAGACATTTGTTATTTTTGCAGTCGTTACCATTTTTTGTGGTGACACCTTGGCCGCTCATGAAGTATTCAACTTGCTTGGCCCCGGTGCGAATATGTTCTGTAGGATATGTACAATAACACGACCACTCTACAAAGAAAATCCAAATACAGTCTTTCCTATTCGTACACAAAAATGGTACGAAACCCAGTTGAAACTGCTAAATGAAGGAAAAATTTGTGCTTCCGACTGTGGCTTACATGGTGACTGCATTTTAAATGAACTCAAATACTTCCATATTACGGAAAACTATGCACTAGATGTTATGCACGACCTTGCCGAGGGTATTATTCCGTTAACGATTCAGATGGTGTTAAGTCAGTATGTTAAGAATAAAGACATACAAATTGATAGAAAACTAATAAACTACCGTATCAAAACCTTCGCATATGGCTATGTAGACAAGAAAAATAAACCGTGTCCAAACTTCACAGATGAGATGTTTTCGAAGCCACAGAAACACAAACTAAGACAAACAGCTTCACAGAATATATTATTGTTAAGAGCTTTCCCTTTCCTTTTCGGTCATTTAATTCCCGATAATTGTAAATATTTGCTAATGATAAGCCACTTAAATCATATAACTCGCATATTAATGTCACCTATAATTCTGGACTCCCTACTTGCTGAATTAGAAGATCATATCAGACTTTTCCAAAATTTATTCTACGAGCACTTCGACATCAAGATAAACAAAAGCCACCACTTAGAGCATTACCCATATTGTATAAAGCAAAGTGGCAACATGAAGCAGTTTAATTGTCTGGCGTTCGAGCAAAAAAATAAATTTTGCAAAAATCAATCGTCTACCTGCCGCAATTTCAAAAATATTTGCAAAAGTTTGGCCCAAAGACAATGTTTAAGAATGGTAATCGATGTGATAGACAATCCTTTAATGGATAAAATTTTATACAAAGGTGGACGAATCAAACGCAGAGAAGAATGCGAAAGCAGCATTTTGCTAAATGAAAGCGACGAAACCATTTATATCCCGAAGAGTGTCACAGTGAATGGGATTGAATTTCGTCCAAATTTGGTGATTTCGGTCAAGCATCACAAAAACATGCTTTATCCTTGTTATGCTATAATTCTTGAAATTGTGGTTGCTAGCGATCAATTGTTTTTTTTGGTACAAGATTGTAACACCATCGATTACAATTTCATACTGGGAGCATACCAAATTGATATTGACGATAGTACCCAGCTTTTAAAAATGGAAGATATTCATCTGCATACCACATTTTCCTTTTGGAACATGCACAACAATTCTAAATTTGTGTCAAGACGCTGGTATTGTGGAGATTATTAATAACAACGTACCTATTGAAGAAATCATATATATATATATATATATATATATATATATATATATATATATATATATATATATATATATATATATATATATATATATATATATATATATATATATATATATATATATATATATATATATATATATATATATATATATAATTGTTATAAATTTTCAATATAAATCCATTCAGGTGAAGAAGAAATCTATGAAACAGAAATGTTTTTATCTTTGGACGACACAGACTTTTCCCGCATAAAGTTACCAACAAGATTAGTAAAAACAATCAAGAAGATCCAACATGAAATTATCAGCAAACGAGTGAATTTTCCAGATGACATGAACGAGTATATTCTTGAGGACTTTCAGATTGAAGCAAATTGTCTCACTGATACTAAAGAACAAATTTACACTATCGAGGAAACGCTAGAACAACAAAACGAAGAACAGCTTGAACAGCTTGAAGAAAATTCCAGAGAGTCAAGTTTTAACAACAGCCTATGTTTGGAACTCGTAAGTAATTGATTCGTTTTCGTTTTTATTTATTACAGTTACAATATCTAAAAAATATGCCAATGGACATGTTAAAATTTTAGTTTCAAAAATATAGATTCTTTGTTCTACCTTTAACCACAACATGTTATGGGTTAATCTGTTACTGGAGGTATGGCCGATCTTCTAAGCGCACTTGTAAAATATTACACTTTTGATAACCGTTCAATTCAAAAGTGAAACGCTGATAATTTACAACATAGTAGATGAATTTTTAACTAAACATACATGAACAATTTGAACAAAGCAACTGTTACTTTTTTATCCTTTTCCATGAATTCTTACTTTAGTTTTAAGGTGATGTTTCAATCACTTGTGTTTCCTCAAATTGGACCCGTGTATTTTTTCGGTTTCCGTCGTTGTCAGGCCAATTTTGCTAACTGATCCTACACTTTTTATAAATCTAAAATCACAAATTTATTCAATGAATGTTGACCTTGACATCCAACGAAATGATCTCACTGCGAAGCTATGACAAAGAAATTAAAATTTAATGTGCATATTAAGTTTACCTTGTTTGCTCAAACGATTGCATGTATTTAAAAAATCTTATGCTCTTGCTAGTTGCATTTGGGAGTTTTATACGCTGTATGCTCCGAATGTTCCGATGCCTTTAATGCGTATTTCGCTAATTCAGTTATAAACCGATGACTGTTGATGTTTTCAGCGAGCACATATTCGAAGTGCTACCCAACTACCATACTCACAGATTTATATGAAAAAAAACCATACGGACAGAGTTGTCGACACAGATTTGTTGTAAGAGCTGTAAAAAAATAATTGTTTCCTTTTTTTCCTAAACACAAAAAATAAGGCAGAAGGTTTATTAAACCTAAGTACCTCAAATAAACAAGTTTTGATTAGCGACGATCAGGATGACGGTTATGTTAATCTTGATATTTTTCTCTGGCTTGTACGTTTGTGTGAAAAAACAGTAAGTTACCAGAGAGGCCAGATGTTTTTGAAAAATGTCTACAACTGCTCGAAAAACCGAAAAAATCTGCTTGAAATCTGCAAAATTCTGTCCGTGGTACGAAAAAAAAATTCACTCGCGCAGGTAAAAGTCTGCAAAATCTTTTAAAAAAGTCTGCGTAAATTTAAGGAGACTCTGACAAAATTCTGCAGAAACTATGGAAAAACCGCAAATGTCTGCAAATCAATAAAAATCTGCACATGGACACAAAAGACACAAAAGATGACAGTTCTACAAGGTATGCTACATCTTTGTCTATCCACGCACACAAACAAATCTCGTTATGAAAAATTTCGTGTTTTGTATGGAATTCGGAACATTTTCGGAAATTTCTCGTTTTATGTTGTTTTATATTTGATTTTTTTGGATGGAGAATGAATCTTCAGTTGAAACACATTAGAAATTGATATTAATTTAGATTCAGCGTGAAAAATTGCGACAATATGTCGAAATAAAATATATAAAAATGCTATGTTTCTAATAGTTGGAGCATAATCTTAGTCATTGTCATAGCTCATGACTTTTGTTACTGTATGAAACATAAGTGACTTTAGTTAGAAGCGCTATTAAAGTACAAGAAAAAAACGAAAAGTGCAAAAAGGTTACCAGCAAAATGATGAAAAACAGCGTATTTTACCTAAACCCCAGCATGTTTATATATTTCTCACGAATAAAACATGTTTCAACATCATTTCTATAATTTTTCACAAAAGTATGTTTTATAAGTTTACTTCAAAATGCATAATCATTTCAAATTTCATACCATGATGTATAAAGACATGGTGTAACGATACATCAAAAGTAGAATCGGCAATATTGGAAAAAAATGCCAGCGAGTAGGTTTGTTTATAAACAACTAGGGCATGAAATTATCGCATCTCATAATATATCATTTGGATGCATTTAAATTATAAATATGGCAATGCCACATACCTTGCTACCAATATTCATTAATTTAAGAAACAATTTCCAACTTGAAACACCTGAATTTGCGGTATTCAATTGCCTAGTTAGTGAGGATATATCAACAAACATGGAAAAGTTATTCGCTGTTGCATAGTGATGCTTCGTCACCAACCCTCCAATGTGAAAAAACGCTTCCTCACCCCGCGCCTAGTTTTTGGTCAAGCCGTTACACCATGTTCTACTCATCATGATTTCATACAAAATTGGAAAATTTCATAACGCTCACTAATATTAATGCATCGACGTGAATAGCATACCTTTTAGAACTGGCATTTATACTTGGACTCGCGAGTCGCGACCAGCGATGTCAAGTGATTTTATTTAAACTCAGGAGGAATGCGTAAAATAATAATTAAAAATCAGGTTCAATCATGGTTGCTCTACTTTTTTATTTTGTAGACAAATTCGCCTGAGCAATTTATATGAAAATTATTCTAATGAATCTACAGTTTTTTCCGTAGTTTTATACCTGAAATAATTGAATTTGATTAGCTTTGAAAATCGATTGCGCCGTGCTACTTCTTTGGTTAGCTCCAAATATTTTGTTGCTAGTATTATCGATTGCGGGAGAATTTATCTCGCAAGATGCATGAAAAACGCCGTAGAAGTGCGCGGTTATAACCAATCATGTTGGTGTCTTCTACAAAAAGTGCGCAAATCCAATTTCCGCACTTTTTGTAGAAGATATTACCGCGATTGGACGTACCCGCGCACTTCTATAAGAACTTTTCGCGAGAAAATTTTTCGCAATCAACAATATTTCTTGCTTTGGTCACTATCGCACCTGAATTTTTTTTCTATTTTGTTGATCGGAAGAAAATATGAACACATTTTGAAATGTTATTTTTGCAGGGTATTGACATCGAAAGAACTGAAGAAGGAAAATGCATCTTGGAAAAACTGAAGCAGAACGAAAAACCGAACGACACAACCATAAAAAAGATCACCCATATACTCTGTAATTACCTAAAAGACGCCTACAGTGTGTAAGTATTCAATCTAGAAAGCTGTATATGTATGATTTGAACTATTACAAATTTTCTAGACGCCCCACGACATATCATAAAAACCTCATTGCACAAACTCTTGTGGCTAAATATCCGGCTTTGGCATCAACGGTGTCGGTTGTTCCTCACGTTCGTTTTTTAATAACAATAATTTTTAACCATTTAAACTTAATCAACCTTGTGTTATAGGCTCTCTGGTTCTATGAAAATGGCAGGGGAGAAGGACGACATGCAGGCAAGCTCCATTATCACATGGAGTATTTAGCGAAACAATCTGACCAACGTGTCATTCGCAGAGAATCATTGAAATCAAAACCTAAGGAGGTAGAGGCTGTTGAGGATACCGAAATGACTGATATAGAAATGAGTTCAATGGTCAGTTTTTTATTTTTGTAATATGTCGAAATAATATTAACTTCATTTCATCATATCAGATCGAGGAATTGAAATTTACTACTCCCACTACCGCAAACAAAGCACGCATAGTGCATATTTTGGAAAAAACGTATAACCACCGTGATACTTTTCGTAAAAATAACGATTTTGCATCATATTTAGAAAATTTTCCCCCGGCATCAGCATACAATGGACAGATGGTAAAATTTACACTTTCGTAATATTTATTTCAGTTTGAACTGATATATTTTGTTATAGATTGCACTTGATTTTGCAAGAATGTTTGGTTCAACAGATTTTCAAAACAAATGGACTGGTTGGCAAAACCGAATATTAGCTGGGTTCAATCATCTGTTCGAAGAACTCGACGATGGTAATTGCAACATGAAACGTTCTAAATACATACTAAGCTTATTTTGTTCAACGTTCTTCAACAGATTTTATTCGATGTCTAGCTATTGTGCGAGCAAAAAACCCTTCTCGGGGCTCAAAACGAATTCGCGAGGACAAAGATGCTAATAGGAATCCTCTGCACGGAATTATTTCTTGGGTTGGGGTAAGTTGGTATAACAATACATTTGATAATAGAGCAATCAGTAAAAATGTTTTATTTGCACAGGAAGACGATCCGATTTCCACAAACAACTGTATACCATTATTAGTTGTAAAAGGTAGCATGCTGCAAGGAGATGGGGAATGTTTCTTGACTTGGAAAAACAATATTATGCCTGTTGATAGTATTACTCTCGGTTTTGAAAAACTATGCCAATCTTTTGATGTTTTTTCAGTGGATTGCGCTGCTACTGACAAACAATTCTACTTATTCTTCAAAGCTGTCATTTTTGGTGCAGGAAAATTAACCACAACGGGAGAAAAGTTTGCTAGATCTCTAAAGTAACACCCAAGTAAAACGTAAAAATGAATGTAAATAACTTATAATGCATAACTGCCATGTGAAAATGATATTACAGTGATTTAAATAAGATAACTATCATAAATGTACTAGATTTTTAAGTTTTGTTTTTAAGTTAAAGTAAAAAATAACTTATAGTAGTAATATGAGTTGTGCGAGCACAATAATAATGTAACATGTAAGAGTAAGTAATATTAGCGAATGCATTAAGACTAAATGTCTTAAAATTTATTCTAGATGTATAAGTCTTCATTTAAACATTCCTATATTAGATAAAAATTATTAAAAAGTTGCAGTCGTTTTATTCGCGACTCAGCAAACGCTGTGAAAAAGGCGAATTTGATTGGTCTAACTTGTAGAATCATTCATATATTTTTAATACTAGCATTTACATTTTGCACCCATTCATACAAAAAATATTAGAAATTCAACATTCATTTACAAGAAAAAATGTGATTTATACATAGAAAAACTTGGAAAATATGGATGAATAATAAATACGCCTTTTCAATGTTTTTGCTGAAATAGGATAAAATGAGATAATCTTGATGACTGTCCTTTAGTTTGATACAAACATTCAACAATGTTTATTAAACTTTACTGATTCTCGTGCAGTTATTTCAAAGATCAACGATTGTCGGTAATTTGTGTTTGCTGATCTTCAGCAACGTGAACTGGTTGAATTGGTAAACCTGTTTTAGCAATCACGAGGCTCAGTAGAATATTTCATTGTTCATCGGTATATTCTGCCGTGACTGTCAGTTGTTTTTGACAGTTCGATTTTCAAGCGGTTTGCCGATACATCGTAATTGAAAACTTTTGCCGATTTTTTTACCGAAGACTCAGCTGTTGAATTCTCGGCACTTTTTTCGCCGAGTTCAGTAAAAAAATCTAAGTGTGCACACATTTTTGAGCCAAACCCATACAGAACAACTGAATTAGAACGAATCACCAATCAAGTAAAAGAGGAACTAATAAAACAATATAACTTGAACAACATTGTCAAAAAAGTTAAAGCTATCCAAAACACAATCATATTAAATACCAATAAAACAGATTCAATTGAACAAGACCTACTTTTAGTATCAATAAGTGATGAACTCAATACAATAATAAACCCATTAGAAGACAATAGTGTACCCATCCCGTCTACTTCTAACAATGACTACACAAATAAATAAAAACTCAACTATAATACAAAACAATGTAACAAGTTTCAGACCAGTTCACACGCGAGAAGCCATGAAACAGTACCTAACAAGTGAAAATATAGATATAGCAATCTTAAGTGAAATTTGGTTGAAACCGAATGAAACTTATAAATTTCCAGAATACACCTTTCTAACAGAAGTACGAACAGCAGGCTACGGAGGTGTCGGCCTATTAATCAAAAACGAAATAATATACAAACAATTAGTATTACCAACCATTAACCCAATAGTCAGCAATAGCAGTCATAACAACAAACACCCATCTGCAACTTTTAATTTTTTCAATATACATCCCCCCTCAACAACAAACAGCAATCAATTAAAAGATCCCTTCAATAAACTATTCCAAATAATAGAAAATCAAGATAAACCAACGATATTGGCAGGTGACTTTAATGCTCACCATCAATTATGGAATCCATCACATCCCAACTGCCCTCGAGGAGAGCTCATTGATAAATTACTAGAAATCAAAGACTTTGTAAAACTAAACGACGGAACCAGCACACTAATAAAAGAACCAGGCACCACACCATCAGCAATAGATTTAACCATAGTATCTTCAGACATTGCCGCAAAATCTGAATGGAAAGTCATCGATGAGGATTTCTTCAGTAATCACAGAATAATAAGAGACGATATAGATAACTCATTAACTAAATTTAGTTATAACACAGAATGCTTTAGTAAAAACCAAGCAATTGAAAATATAAATAATCTCAGACCACAAATGATTCATACACCGGAAGACATCATACCAATCATAACTGAACAAACAGATTTAGCAAGTTTTAAAATAACAGATAAAAACAGAAATAGAATACCGAAGAAATGGTGGACTAAAGAAATAGAATCACTTTTGAAAAACAAAAACACGAAAATGAAAATTTTCCTAAACAACCAAACTTACGAAAATCTTATTCAGTTCAAAAAAGCCAGAGCAATTTTAAAGAGAAAAATCAGAACAGAAAAGAGAAAATCATGGAAAGATATGATTGACTCGATAGATCCTAATATGAACCAAAAAACTTTGTGGAACACGATAAAAATCATAGGTGGCAGCCGTCCGAATAAAAACAATAAATTTACTAAATGATTCACAACTCAGCAATCAATTCATGAACTTGAACTTTCCTCCCATTAATAATAGCAGAATATTAACACCAACCCCAACATAAAAATGCATACAAATTAATATAGAAGAAACCACAAAAATCATACAAATGAAAAAAGACCACTCTACACCGGGTATAGACAATATTTCGTTCTATATACTCAAAAGAATCAATTTAGACTTACTGGTGAAAATAGTTGAAATGATGAATTTGGTACTCAGCAAAAACGAAATTCCGCAAGATTGGAGAAACATAAGAATCATTCCAATATTGAAGCAAGGAAAAGATCCCAGTAAAGCTGAGTCTTACAGACCACTAGCCATGATATCTACCATACCCAAACTAATTAATTTCACAAAAAAAAAAACAGATTAGCAGATATAATACAAAAAAAAACAACTTACTCCCCAATAATTCCTTTGCAAAGCCATGGCTTTCGGAAAAAAAACATCAGCTCTGAATTGTGTTAACATGCTTGTTACACAAATCCAACAGTCTAAACGAGACGGGGAGGTCTTGATAGCAACGTTTTTAGACCTGAGTAAAGCTTTTGATAAAGTCAACCTGGACATCCTACTAAATACACTGAAACAAGAACACATTCCGCAAGAGCTGATAAATTGGATACACGAATATCTAAGAGAGAGAACCACTATACTAAAAATGAATAATGGCACAGAAATAACCCGAACTACATCTCAAGGCTTGCCCCAAGGTTGCCCACTTCCCCATTTTATTTAACCTTTACACGAAAATAATCCATACAGCTGTATTTGACGACGACGATGAAATTTCAATACAATTCGTTGATGATTTCACAGCAATAGCGAAAGGACACAACATCTCAACTACAACCAACAAAATGAACAGTTTTTTGAATAGAATCTCAAACGTATGCAATAGTTTGGGAATGGAATTGAACCCAAATAAGTCAAAGTCCATAGCATTCACTAATAAATATAACCCAACAATAAACATAAAAATAAACAACGATCCAGTATTTATTTCAGCATACCATAGGTTTCTAGGTGTATACATAGACCATAAACTTTCATACAAAGTCCACATTGAGAAATCTGTAATTAAAGCAAAAACTAAATTAAACATACTGAAAATGATAAGCAGGAAACGTAGCGGAGCACATCCTAGGCAGATGTTACAATTGACAAAAGCAATAATTCGCCCACAATTAGAATATGGTATCACAATTTCAGCAGCAGCAGGAAAAACAATATTCACAAAATTAGAAACAGTACATCTTCTAGCCCTAAGAACATCACTAAGATTACTAAACTCCACACCAGATCATGTAGTATTATACGAGGCTGCAGAACTTCTCCTAAAGCTCAGAGCAGAGTTATTAACGTTAAAAGAACTTACCAACACATTATTTTATAACAATAGTCCAATAATCAAAAACCTCACCACTATAATGGGATCAAACTTCATCCATAAACACACAAGTTACATTGAAAAAATAGCCGCAGTCAATAATTATCACTTTCAAATGGCACAAAAAATAAAACCGTCAGGAACAGCAAAACAAATCAATCAAAAGCTACAAGTGTTTGATCAAATAGATGGCTTAAACAAGAAAAAATTATCGACGGCTATTCAAAAGAGTATGGTACTCGAAATGATTGGCAAACAATAAAAGACTATATATAAAATATACACAGACCGATCACTTATAAATACTTCAGTCGGTTACGGTTACTACGACCCACAGGAAAAATTGTCATACAGTGGAAAATTGAAACCAGGATTCACAATTATGAGCGCAGAAATAGTGGCAATAATAAAAGCAATAGAATATGCCGTATCAAAAAATATAAGTAGCCTAGTCATTTTTACAGACTCCAAATCAGCGTGCTCGATCCTACTGAAACCATTAGAAACAGACAATGTACTCGTTCAGAAATAGTAAATAAGATAATTGAATCGAACATCAGTTTAAAAATCCAATGGCTCCCAGGACATATAAACATTACAGGAAATGACAGAGCTGATCACGCAGCAAAACTTGGAACCACAAGAAACATAATAGAAAACATAAATTACACGAGAGAAGACTTAATAACCATATTCAAAAAAGAGACTTGGAACATATGGCAAGAAAAATATGACTTATTATCACAAGAAAAAGGAAAGTTCCACTTTGAACATGCAAACATTGTACCAAACCAAACCGTGGTTCAACAATATATTTATGAGTACATTAGACACTATAATTTTGACTAGAATACGATCAGGACACACAGTGACCAAAGACAGACTTGCCAAATGGAATAAAATACCGTCAGGAAACTGCGACACATGCAACACTACTGAAGATGTGCATCATATACTCTACAAATGTAAAAAATATAACTCCATTAGATCAAATTATTCTACACTTAAACAAGAATACTCTTTTCAGTCGATTTAAAAAAAAAGACTTAAACGAATACAAGGCATTAGCCACCTATTTGAGGTCGATAGAATACAATGTTTGAAAAGTCAAGTTAAATCGATAGTAACCATAGTAACAGATGAAGAAACAATCAATAAAGTATGTTCCTAAATGCTTTGATTAATCACATAAAGTATGTTCGATTGTGTCGTACGCGCGCCGATTTAAAATCGATAAACAAATCATGTGTGAGCACGTTGTATTCGCGGCATTTCTGCATAACCTGCCGAACCGCGAATATCTGATCTGTGGTGACGCGGGCACCCATGAATCCCGCCTAGTAGTGCCCCGAGTGCCCCACGAACTGCTTCGCAAATGGTGATAGTCGACGGCACAGTATTTCGGAGAGTACCTTGTAGGGGGCGTTTAAAAGAATGATTGCCCAGTAATTGCAGCACTCCAGCTTGTAGCCCTTTTTGTAGATGGGACACACAATACCCTCCATCCTCTCCTCCGCTACTCGTTCTTCCTCCCAAACCTTGACAATGACCCAGTGCACGGCTCTAGCAAGTGTTTCTCCACCGTTTTTCAATAGCTCGCTGAGAAGTTGGTCCACTCTAGCAGCTTTATTGTTTTTCAGCCGGCCAATCCCCTCCTCCACCTCTAGGAGATCAGGAGCTGGAATCCTGATGTCTTCTGCTCGTGCACCAAGATCAGTTGCCATACCGTCCTCGCGCTCAACTGCATCGCCGTTTAGATGCTCGTCGAAGTGCTGCTTCCACCTTTCGATCGTCTCACACTCGTCTGTAAGGAGGTTGCCCCGAACTTATGACTACAAAAAGTTTAATATATCTCGCCAAACATGTGAAAAGGGCCCATGTTCCATATGTAAACAAGCCAAATTTTCTCGTTTTTTGATTAATACAAGCGCCCTTACCTTACCAATAAGATTTATTGATAAAAGAATTTCCTTATAATCAAACAATCTCATTTGTACGGGAATATTAAGCTTGTATTCATTGAAAAATGTGAAATTGTGGCTTGTTTACATATGGCACATGGGTCCTTTTCACATGTTTAGCGAGATATTTGATGTGTACATATAACACGGTTAAACGTGAGTATACATTTATGAAATTCAGTTTCAGTTCAGTTCAGTTTAGCTCGAGCGTCCTAAATTCGACGATTAGTGATTCGACCATTTGTTGCTAAGACCAGTCGTAATCCGACCACCTCTCACCTCGACAGAACGTTTTCGGACATGAAACTGTTATAGTAATCAATAGGCAATGTTTACAATGTTTCATAGTTGTTTTAATTTTGACCATGCTTTCAATACAAGGAATGTATTTCTATACATAATAGCTTTATACGTAATTATATTTTTTAAATTTACTTTTACACGTATATTACTGTAGTTAATCTCTGAACTTCCATCTTTATCGAGAAAAAGGATAGCAACTTTCTGTTCGTTTACTATCTCGGAACCGGTGTCTTTGAAATGCCAGTTCGACTCTTCTAGACAGATGAATATGAACATTGATGTTCTGTGCATAAAACTTCATTTTCAATTATTTATTCACCAACGGTTGATCTTGTACGGTATAATAATTGTTATCTCACTATAATAGTTAGTATTTCACACCTAAAGCTTTGTTTACAATTCGTTTTTAAAATAACTACTTCCCGTTAGTGATGGTGTGAGAAGATTTTTTTTTCTAATCGTTAGTTTTTCGTTTAACAAATTATGGGTAATTCATGTGTAGCTCTACACCACTGTACCATTTTCCACCACAGTCGTTTATGCAGCAATTTACACCCGTATATTCAAACATTATTGGTGAGTAAAGAATGCAGATTTTACACTTTTCAACACTACTAACTTCTGTTTATTTCTGTAAATATTCGCGAAAGCTTTGCTTCTACGATGGGCTCCGATCAAGTGTTTATCAGTCATAGCTGCGCTCGAATGTTCCGAAAAACAACAAAAGAAGAATGATTAGATGAATTTACCCCTCGAATTCAATTGCGTTTCATTTGGTCTGACAAAACGTTACCCGAGATTCTAAAAGTAATATAGGCAGTTATTTGCAGCACTGCAAATCAAAATTTGTAGACCGATTCCAATATTACAGTACTTTTTGTTTCACTTTAGAGAAAGTTGAATTTATGTGGAACATTCAAGAAGAAACAGGCTATTTTGTTTTATTATTAAAGTAACGATATATTTACACTTATTGTTGGTGATATTTTTTAACATGTTTACCTCGTCCTTCTGAATGAAGGGAAATTGATTTACGTTTTCGTATTGAAAATTTGCAAATTGATTGACTTGATGATACCTTTGGGTAAAACCATCGTCGAAGAATATTATTTCATATTTTTTATGTACACACTTGGTTGTCAGAATATTACCAGTAATCAGCTAATGACCATAATTACCTACTGTTTACCATAGAGTTGCGCTACTAGTAAAATTGTGTAATATTTTTACTTATTTTCGATTTTTGTACAAAAATAGATATTTTTGCATTTAATCTGTCTCTACGCTAAGGTTATCAATAATAAACGTACGGTTCTAACTTTAATCCTACGCAATACAATGTTCCTTATTTCAGTTAAAACCTCATTCTTAGTACGCCAGTAAAAACACTTAATCGTGCCGTTCAACTATTGAAGGTGGGCAAAGCATTATGTTGTCGTACTTTTTTGTATCGCCATCGTTCATATGTCTAATATATAAAAACTATTCTATCACACTTTTGCTTCATCTCCTGTTTGTTCACTGAATTTGTCATGTGCATCCCTAATCAGCATAATCATCGAAGCGCTTTGCCTGCCCCTCTGTTCCATTGATTGTATTAGTGGAAAACGATATCAACGTTTTCCGCACCATATCACTTACGAAAAACATATGCTTGTTTTACTTAGTTGGAGGTCCTGTTTGAAACGGACTGATGACTGTGACAGCTGCCGCCGCTTGCTGACTTGCCAGTACAGCTGCTAAAAATATATAGAAACAGTAAATATATTTTTCAATAACTTGAAATTTTAACCTCGAGTATTTATTGAAAGAAATCGCCTGTAGGAGGAGACATTTTACTCTAGTCACAATGACAAAAATTTACTGGGTAGTTACAGGTTATCGAAATATCCGAATCATTCGATTTCACTTCGAACTCAACTAAATAAAGTTGAACATTTGAATACTGAGGTAGTCGTTGTTTCGCTTTTTATCATTATTTTACACTAAGCTTGTTTACTTCTACAAAATGACAATTACTCGTCAAATGAGTGAAATGATCGTGGTATAACAATTACCCGAAAGCCATTACCCGAAGCTTGTTTCTCCGGAAGATATATCCTCAATTGTTACCCAAAAACCTTTTTCCCGAGAGATTTCCTTGCGAATGTACCAATTCCCCGAAAGTTGTTTCCCTGAATGTGCTTACTCGTCTTGTTTTTCGGAATTAGAGCTTACAAAGCAAAAGCTGAGCAGATTCAGCGTAGCAAAAGTGATAAGTGTCGGCTAGAACTGCGCCGATTTTCTTTAAATGATGAAGGACAGTGTCCAGTTAGGACTTCCATAATGAAACGTGTAACTAAGTAACTTTTTGGTAACCGCATAGTTGGGATAGCCTGCCTGCAGCCCTGCACATGTTGCCATTGAGATGCTGTTTCTAGCTTTTCCAATGTAGTTCACCTCTAATGACGGATGCGGGAGTACTCAGACACGGTTCGGGTCTAATAAATTACTGAGCAGATCCTGATCTTGCCAGGTTGTTAGCCTGTCATTTCCCTCGATTCCGCAGCTGCAGGGTACCCAAAGTAGCATAAGTAGGAGGGAAAGCCTCCTGAATGTTACACTGCACTCCCAGACTAGCCAGAAAACACATTTGGCAGGTCTCAATGCCAGTAGTGTAGCTTTGGTGTTTTCGCATGTCTATTGTTGCGCCTTATACATATCGTAGCTTTGATGTATGTTGCGTATATTTGTGGTTGATAGTTGGCCACTTACACAGAAAAATAGATACCCTGTCTGGTCTGTAGACTCCGGGTCCAATCGGGGGCCTGATTTTTAAGCCATTCGTGCAGAAACGCATGGTGCTCGATGGAGGACTTAGCCCTTCATTGTTTCACAACTAGGAGATCACGTGATCCTTTTTCCTAACTTATAATTTAATATTGCCGCCAAGCCAAAAATTATGATTGTTGTTTCCTATAACAAAGCATTCATGGTCGATTTATACTTAGGGATCTGGATGTTGTAAGTAGGATAATGTTAACATTTTAAGGTCCCTTGTGATAGTATATGATTATGTCAATAAATAAAATTTTATGAAATTTGTTCTTGAGCACTAAAAAATTGCAGAACTGAAAATTTGCTCGTACTTTTGCCCTACTCACATAATTTAAACGCCTTATTATTGCTACTTGTGCCTGCTCTTCAAAAATTAGAAACGTTTCCAGTCCAATGAACAAAAAAAAAAGTTATTTTTATTCGACTTCCAAAAACTTTTTAAATTATTAATTCAAAAAAACAAGAATTATGATGATATAAGACAGTTGTAAATACCTAAATTTTCTCTTAGAAAAAAAATCATTAAAATATACTCAACTAGTTATTATGTTGACCTGGAAATTATTATATTTGTAAAAAATAACGAAATGAAGTTTAAAAATTCACAATCGTTCATCTTTTCGTTTTTTTTTTTTTCTAAGAAAATAATATTATCGAAAGTTTTATATCTAATTCTAGTGATTTATATAATTTTTTTCATACATTTTTGAAAATATATTTACAGAATTAAATCAGAAATCAATTTTTCATGAGAATTAAAAGAAGTAATATTTTGCTTTTCAAAAGTTTCTAGGGTTTTTATTTTATTTTGGTGTGCATTTTGCTTGAAGAATATTCAAATACGACTTACGCATTATTAATCTATTTCACTCGCATCGGATTTGTCACAAAAATATTGTCGTCTTTACTTAATCAATCAATCAACTCTATTCGATGTTACGAGCAACAGCAATCTGATTAGAAATGCTTTTGAAGAATTTCTGCCTGTATCTATTATGTTTGATCAGAATTACTCTAAACAGATTTCTCTGAAATGTAGAATATAATGCGAGTTTAATAACCAAAACACTTTCTGTACCTAATCAAAATATGTCTACGTGCTTTAGGAACAGCCCCATATTCGCTTGATAAAGCTAGCAGGGGATGAGAACAACTCTCTGTGGACAAGTATTGATTATATACCTACATTAACCCTCTAGTGCCCAATGCCGCCATTTGGCGGGCTTCAGTCGAAGTTCCGAAAAGCTTTAATAAATACTTAACAAGTGTTTATAATGATTTTATCGAAGTCCGTTTAGAAATTAATTTGGGCACTAGAGGGTTAATTCATAGTGACATGTTCAATAAGTCCTGCAACATCAGACCAGCGACCAGCGTCAAATTTAGATATTATGTCATTATTCTATAACTACATAAAATTTGCTATTATTTTAAAAATATTATCTAGATCAGCAGGACTGTTTTTTTTGTGATTTTAAATTATCAAATTTCAAGATAATTTAAAATCATGAGGTATTCTAGTTTGTAGATAATTTTGTCTTTTTCCTACAAATTGGTTGAATGTACACTAAAGTCGCTTTTTACGCGGGGGATACATGCCGCGTAAAAAAACCGCGTAAATTCCGGAATCCGCGTAAAAAACCGCGTAAATTCCGGAATCCGCGTAAAAAAAAAACCGCGTAAATTCCGAAATCCGCGTAAAAAAACGCGTAAATTCCGGAATCCGCGTAAAATATAACCAGCATTAATCCTGCATTCCGAGTGAAGGGAAACCTAAATCCGCGCAAAAAAATACTGCGTAAATTCCGGAATCTGCGTAAAAAAATCGCGTAAATTCCGGAATCCGCGTAAAAAAACCGCGTAAATTCCGGAATCCGCGTAAATTCCGGAATCCGCGTGAAACAGAAATCCGCGTGAAAAAAACCGCGCAAAAAGCGAACTTAGTGTATTCAACAGTAAGCAAATCTTTGTTTTTTATTTTTGATCAAACGATGTTTATTTGAGCAGATAAAGAAGAAAAAGGGAGTTGTTATGAAATGAGAAGTGTTGCTTTCCTTCCTTTAGATTGATCACTCTTTGCTAGTTGCTATCATTCTAATAAAGAGGTACTACCAAAAAGTATTGAAGCATGAACTCGAATCAAAATGTTGTAAACGATATTAACGTATCTCCCATTGAGTACTCACACACACACACACACACACACACACACACACACACACACACACGCACACACACACACACACACACACACACACACACAAACACACACACACACACACACACACAAACCTTGCGGAGTTCAATGTAACAAGCGTAGAGCTGTAATTCATCACGTACGTGATTATATCTGAGTCTAAAGACCCAGGCACAATGAATACGTTTGCGTTGCGCTGACGTTAATTTCACAGCAGCCGCAACGTATCCATTGTGTTTGGGTGCATCCTAAGAATCAACTTTTCTCCAAGTGATTCGAACAATCCATTACAACTTAACAGACTTTGACATCTAGTTTCTCCAGCCTTTGATATGTTAAGAAAGTTGTGAGTCAAACTTCTGTACAGTGGACCCAATACAAACATTTTCACAGTATACTGAATGAGGGATGTTTTTCGTTGTTAAGGTTAATAGTTGAGTTTCATTTAAAGCAAAGCAAATCCTTGGTGCTATGTACCGCTGTCGTAAATTGCCTTTCTATTATTTATTAAGCACATGTAGTACAGGTTTTACAAATCAGTTGTTCTTATGTGAGGAAATTTGAGTATTATGTGGTTGTGATAATTGGCTGGTATAGCAATTTTCATTAAAAAAATGTTTTTTCTGCTCGATAGTTGATATTTAAAAGTATGAAGTCTTTTTGGTGTAACTTTATAATGTCTCTGAAAAAAGTGCTGGTTCACACGTGATTTGTTTGTTTCGCGATCCCTGACAATGGCTAACTTATACCAGCCTTCCCACGATAACCTAATCTAAACCTATTACATCAAATGCGTGTCTGATCTTTAGAATGCACTTTTTTGTTACCTACCTCCATATGGAGCCTGAAACATCGGATATCCGAGGCCGACATGTGTATGATGATGCGTGTGCACATGTCGCTGTGGTGGTGGACTCCTTGCACCACTTTGAGGTGCACCGGGCTGCTGTGAAGGTGCCCCAGTTGGGGTGGAGCCTTGAGCCAAGCTTGTAGGACCGCCTTCTTTCTGTAAATCCACTCCACCGCTGCCTGATCCACCACTACCAGCATTTGGCCCACCTAGCAATGATAAAAAACAAGGTAATACTTTGAAAATTTATTATCTAATTCACTGAATAAACCTTGTGGAGGTCCGGATGGTGACTGTTGGGGGTGTGCAGAGGGCGGAGCTTGCTGTTGCTGTTGCTGTAACGATAACGCTGAGCTATTGATGCTACTATTTGATGAAGGAATGCACATGTTAGGATTTTGACTGGTTGGCTGAGGAAGATTGGGACTAGATACGCTTACTTTAACGTTGCTGGTAGGACTTTTAAGCGCACTCTCTCTTAGCTCATGGATTTTGTGTGAGTTATAGTATTGACTGGCATGATGCTGTAGTAAGTCTAAAGCTTTTGTACTAGGATTTCGCGACAAGTCCTCAGGCGATGTGTAACGTGGTATTTGCAAATGATATGGAGGTGCACTATATGATGCCGTTGGGACGAGCATATTCCTATACATTTGGTGATTTGGATCAAATCCAAACGGAGCCGCACTCATGTAAAGAGAATGAGGATAGTACTGCGAAGTTGGCGGAGGCGAAGGTCCTTGGGTTTCCATAGTAGGTTTTTGACCCTCTTGTTTCACTTTAAGTAATTCCTTATCCTCAGTTTTGATATCCTTTTGTTGTTTTTGTGATGATGATGAATTCTTTGAATTCTTTTGTTGTTGCTGTTGTTGGGAAGCGTTAGTAGAAGACTGTATAGGATTTTGATTATGTCCTGAACCCAAAGGTGGATGAACGGGAGCTGTTTGTGATGCCGTAGGAGGTTCTTCTTTGGGATTAAGGTTGGAAACTGATGAACTACTCGACGTGCTTGACCTTCGTTGATCAGAGTAATTGAATAATCTGAAAATTAAAATATTCTTTATTTTCTAAACTGCTAACCCTATATGTTCGTCATATACATTGATAAACCAAAACTTAGTGCCGTGGAAAGTAAGAAAGAGGTAAGAACTAGTCGTGGAAGTATGATAATAAAGTAATTAAGGCATGTGGTATTTCAATGTAACAATACAAATACGTATATGAAATAAAGCCATACCAAGTGCCAGTGTATGTAAATCAGGGATGTCATGTAGAAAACCTCATGTAGTTTTCGACGAGTTTTCTACGTAGAATAACTCTGGTAGAATACCTAACCAAAAACTAGTATTCTACGAAAACCTGCCAAGAGATTTTTGTGGTAAATTACATGAAGAATAAACGAAATTTAAGTTTAAAAATATTATTTATTTTTAATTGTGATGATTATTTCGTGTGAATTGAGAACGAATTTGACATTTAAAATCGTTGCTTTTAATCTCCATCGATTGAAATTGTTTTTGATGTGTTTCATAAGTTCTCGGATTAGAAATACATCATGTTTGCAATATACTCTAGGGCTTTCTAGCCAGTACAAACAGCAAACCCAGGTATATTTTCAATTTTATCTTCGAAACTTTATATGAATTTGTAAATTAAATATTCAGAACCCAAAAATTGAGTAATTATTTAACTCAAAACTGAGTAATACTGTACCCAAAAAGTGAGTAACAATCACTCAGTTTTTAAAACGCCTTGTTTCTCAATTATGCGTATTTACGGAGTTACTCAATTTATGAGTTGTTCCACTTTTCACGAAAATGCATCAAATCTTACTCATTTTAGAGTTATTTTTCCCAAGGGTGTGAAGGATTTAAAGTTGCATGAAATTTTTGGTGGGCTTTCTTATATAAGCCAGGGGAACCATGAACCATTGAGGTGTTGCGTATGCTCTAAATATATGAGATTTGACAGCGATAGCATAGTTCTGTAAAAATCAGGCCTCAGATGCGCCTTCGCTGTTGCACTGATTTTGTATGTGACGTATATTATGCGATTTTGCTTTCATTAGCATTTTTGGATGACAACAAATATGTTGTTGAACCTTGAATTACGATTGAAATTATCGAGTGAAAACTTTATTTGCTTTTTTGAGTTTCTTTATCATTGCTTGTTCCGCCATAGTAACAAAGTAGTTCGGAAAAACACTTTTTTGCTTCTTTGTGTTTAATTTTTTTTTTGTTATAATAATTCTCCAGTTACTTAAATACACCTAATCAGCGCAGCGAATGGCATTTTATGACTCATACTGTGAATTTTCGAGTGTTTGAGAGTTTTCTACTAGCAAGAGGTTTTGCTGTTTCGCCATAATAACAAAGTAGTTCGGTAAAACACTTTCTTGCTTCTTCGTGTTTAATTTTTTTTGTTATATTAATTCTCCAGTTACTTAAATACACCTAATCAGCGCAGCGAATTGCATTTTATGACTCATACTGTGAATTTTCGAGTGTTTGAGAGTTTTCTACTTGCAAGAGGTTTTCTACCGTAGAAAACGTAGAATACAGTTTTTTACGTAGATTGCTTACGTGTCCCGAAAAATCGCGTAGAATATCATCCCTGATGTAAATACAAAAGCCTATTTTTATCGTACAATGCCGTCCATTAAAATACAAAAATATATCAATATTCATTACTTGTCAACTATAAGCCTCACAATTGATGCTTATGATTTAAATGAAACAATGTAATTGATCTATTTTCTAACTGTTCTTATTAACTGTATGGTTCAACATTTCTTCCTACGATAAATAACGCTAACGCTTTGTTCCTACGATTAAGATTGCTAAAGGGCAAAACCCACGGGAATTGGATTTAAGTATGCTAACAAGGACAAGTAACTTGATGAACCCACTTATGGGGTAAAAAGACAATTATGATGTTAACTATGATGAAGATTTTTAACTAATTTAATACACCGAATTTTGTATAGACGGAATGTAGATTTTTGCCTATAAGCAAACCTTGAAAACAAATTTTACAAATATTTTTAAGCTGTGCGATGATGATGGAAGATTTTATGAAAATCAAAAACCGGTTAAAATGTGACATCGCTTGTAATCAGATAATTTATTTCGATAACATGATATTTTTTGTAAATCAAAATAGTATTTTGAAAACTACAGTTTCTTTTATTCTCGACTTTATTTAAAGTGAAAATAGAAATTGCACCGGTGGTGGCATCTAGGATACTTAATAAATTTACACAAGCCTTAATTTGATTGAAATCATAAATTTTAGTAGTAGGCAATGTAAGTTTAATATAGACCATCGCACAGTGACGTCACGCATCTGAGGTCGACAGCTACTGGTAACTTGGTTTACCTTCGGACGATGCAGATTTGTTCTCAATTATAGCAGATCATTTCAATTATGACCAAAATGCCCTTTAAATGTTGTGCGTGAGGTGCCAGTACACTAAGAACAATTATAAATTGAGCAGCATTACCATTACGCGCACGACTGATCCACCAGAAAAAAAGCACAAAGCACAAACGTAAACAAAGTTACCACTAACTGTCAGAAAAGTGAGGTTAAAACGATTCGGTGTAATGGTATATTGAGTATAAACATTAGCTATGATCGTAGACAAAATAAATATTTTCACCTCGAACTTGTACGATTAAAATTCTCTTTCTTAATATTGATTGTATCGTAAGAGATGAACAATCTGATTCCATGCCAAAGGAGAGTAGATCAACAATATTTTTATCTTACCGTCTTAAATCATCTTCACGATTTAAATGTTGGGGTGGCTGTGATGATGATCCTACGTTTAATCCATGTCGAGGGAACATTCCACCGTAAGTACTTAGAGGGGTCTGTCCAGGTGATTGACCAGCAGATGGTTGATCCTTAGGGTGTATTGAATGTCCACTTTCAGTCTTAATATCCTTTATCATTGCCGGTTCCGACTTTATAAGTTTGGTGGAAGCCATCTGTACGAAAAAAGACATTGATCACAATTTTTTGAAAAATATGTTGAAAATATTACTGCGATGAGAAGAAATATTGTTTCTTATTCTTTTTTAACAACAAAATAGGAAAATATGTGAACGAAGACAATAAAAAACACCTAAATTTTTCCACAAAATTAAGAATATTCGGGATAACATAACTAACTCTTACTAACTGGTTTAATTGATTCCTACAAAATATGCGAGTTATTTAAATAAAGAAAGTTTACGTTTTTCCACAACTTCCTAGGTTCTATATGGTATACGATTTCAAATCACTTTTTACTTGCAAAACTCTCTAACTAACAGTTGATGCAACACTTTTAGCAAAGCCTGTAACACAATTAAAACAAACGAACACTTGCCTGCGGACCCATTTTGGCATATTCGTTAGGACTAGGACTTTCCTTAATTCTCTCTTCTTTAATTTGACCGAGCGGAAGCTGTTGTACTAGTTTGTTGTCTTCCGTTATCATGGACACAGGTCCATAGTTAGGATCTAAATTATATCCAAATCCAGTCGGCATGTATCTAAAATGCGACATCATAGTTAATATACGACATACTTATCCCAACCATACTAAGCTGAGTCTTACAGACCACTAGCCATGATATCTACCATACCCAAACTAATTAATTTCACAAAAAAAAAACAGATTAGCAGATATAATACAAAAAAAAACAACTTACTCCCCAATAATTCCTTTGCAAAGCCATGGCTTTCGGAAAAAAAACATCAGCTCTGAATTGTGTTAACATGCTTGTTACACAAATCCAACAGTCTAAACGAGACGGGGAGGTCTTGATAGCAACGTTTTTAGACCTGAGTAAAGCTTTTGATAAAGTCAACCTGGACATCCTACTAAATACACTGAAACAAGAACACATTCCGCAAGAGCTGATAAATTGGATACACGAATATCTAAGAGAGAGAACCACTATACTAAAAATGAATAATGGCACAGAAATAACCCGAACTACATCTCAAGGCTTGCCCCAAGGTTGCCCACTTCCCCATTTTATTTAACCTTTACACGAAAATAATCCATACAGCTGTATTTGACGACGACGATGAAATTTCAATACAATTCGTTGATGATTTCACAGCAATAGCGAAAGGACACAACATCTCAACTACAACCAACAAAATGAACAGTTTTTTGAATAGAATCTCAAACGTATGCAATAGTTTGGGAATGGAATTGAACCCAAATAAGTCAAAGTCCATAGCATTCACTAATAAATATAACCCAACAATAAACATAAAAATAAACAACGATCCAGTATTTATTTCAGCATACCATAGGTTTCTAGGTGTATACATAGACCATAAACTTTCATACAAAGTCCACATTGAGAAATCTGTAATTAAAGCAAAAACTAAATTAAACATACTGAAAATGATAAGCAGGAAACGTAGCGGAGCACATCCTAGGCAGATGTTACAATTGACAAAAGCAATAATTCGCCCACAATTAGAATATGGTATCACAATTTCAGCAGCAGCAGGAAAAACAATATTCACAAAATTAGAAACAGTACATCTTCTAGCCCTAAGAACATCACTAAGATTACTAAACTCCACACCAGATCATGTAGTATTATACGAGGCTGCAGAACTTCTCCTAAAGCTCAGAGCAGAGTTATTAACGTTAAAAGAACTTACCAACACATTATTTTATAACAATAGTCCAATAATCAAAAACCTCACCACTATAATGGGATCAAACTTCATCCATAAACACACAAGTTACATTGAAAAAATAGCCGCAGTCAATAATTATCACTTTCAAATGGCACAAAAAATAAAACCGTCAGGAACAGCAAAACAAATCAATCAAAAGCTACAAGTGTTTGATCAAATAGATGGCTTAAACAAGAAAAAATTATCGACGGCTATTCAAAAGAGTATGGTACTCGAAATGATTGACAAACAATAAAAGACTATATATAAAATATACACAGACCGATCACTTATAAATACTTCAGTCGGTTACGGTTACTACGACCCACAGGAAAAATTGTCATACAGTGGAAAATTGAAACCAGGATTCACAATTATGAGCGCAGAAATAGTGGCAATAATAAAAGCAATAGAATATGCCGTATCAAAAAATATAAGTAGCCTAGTCATTTTTACAGACTCCAAATCAGCGTGCTCGATCCTACTGAAACCATTAGAAACAGACAATGTACTCGTTCAGAAATAGTAAATAAGATAATTGAATCGAACATCAGTTTAAAAATCCAATGGCTCCCAGGACATATAAACATTACAGGAAATGACAGAGCTGATCACGCAGCAAAACTTGGAACCACAAGAAACATAATAGAAAACATAAATTACACGAGAGAAGACTTAATAACCATATTCAAAAAAGAGACTTGGAACATATGGCAAGAAAAATATGACTTATTATCACAAGAAAAAGGAAAGTTCCACTTTGAACATGCAAACATTGTACCAAACCAAACCGTGGTTCAACAATATATTTATGAGTACATTAGACACTATAATTTTGACTAGAATACGATCAGGACACACAGTGACCAAAGACAGACTTGCCAAATGGAATAAAATACCGTCAGGAAACTGCGACACATGCAACACTACTGAAGATGTGCATCATATACTCTACAAATGTAAAAAATATAACTCCATTAGATCAAATTATTCTACACTTAAACAAGAATACTCTTTTCAGTCGATTTAAAAAAAAAGACTTAAACGAATACAAGGCATTAGCCACCTATTTGAGGTCGATAGAATACAATGTTTGAAAAGTCAAGTTAAATCGATAGTAACCATAGTAACAGATGAAGAAACAATCAATAAAGTATGTTCCTAAATGCTTTGATTAATCACATAAAGTATGTTCGATTGTGTCGTACGCGCGCCGATTTAAAATCGATAAACAAATCATGTGTGAGCACGTTGTATTCGCGGCATTTCTGCATAACCTGCCGAACCGCGAATATCTGATCTGTGGTGACGCGGGCACCCATGAATCCCGCCTAGTAGTGCCCCGAGTGCCCCACGAACTGCTTCGCAAATGGTGATAGTCGACGGCACAGTATTTCGGAGAGTACCTTGTAGGGGGCGTTTAAAAGAATGATTGCCCAGTAATTGCAGCACTCCAGCTTGTAGCCCTTTTTGTAGATGGGACACACAATACCCTCCATCCACTCCTCCGCTACTCGTTCTTCCTCCCAAACCTTGACAATGACCCAGTGCACGGCTCTAGCAAGTGTTTCTCCACCGTTTTTCAATAGCTCGCTGAGAAGTTGGTCCACTCTAGCAGCTTTATTGTTTTTCAGCCGGCCAATCCCCTCCTCCACCTCTAGGAGATCAGGAGCTGGAATCCTGATGTCTTCTGCTCGTGCACCAAGATCAGTTGCCATACCGTCCTCGCGCTCAACTGCATCGCCGTTTAGATGCTCGTCGAAGTGCTGCTTCCACCTTTCGATCGTCTCACACTCGTCTGTAAGGAGGTTGCCCCGAACTTATGACTACAAAAAGTTTAATATATCTCGCCAAACATGTGAAAAGGGCCCATGTTCCATATGTAAACAAGCCAAATTTTCTCGTTTTTTGATTAATAAAAGCGCCCTTACCTTACCAATAAGATTTATTGATAAAAGAATTTCCTTATAATCAAACAATCTCATTTGTACGGGAATATTAAGCTTGTATTCATTGAAAAATGTGAAATTGTGGCTTGTTTACATATGGCACATGGGTCCTTTTCACATGTTTAGCGAGATATTTGATGTGTACATATAACACGGTTAAACGTGAGTATACATTTATGAAATTCAGTTTCAGTTCAGTTCAGTTTAGCTCGAGCGTCCTAAATTCGACGATTAGTGATTCGACCATTTGTTGCTAAGACCAGTCGTAATCCGACCACCTCTCACCTCGACAGAACGTTTTCGGACATGAAACTGTTATAGTAATCAATAGGCAATGTTTACAATGTTTCATAGTTGTTTTAATTTTGACCATGCTTTCAATACAAGGAATGTATTTCTATACATAATAGCTTTATACGTAATTATATTTTTTAAATTTACTTTTACACGTATATTACTGTAGTTAATCTCTGAACTTCCATCTTTATCGAGAAAAAGGATAGCAACTTTCTGTTCGTTTACTATCTCGGAACCGGTGTCTTTGAAATGCCAGTTCGACTCTTCTAGACAGATGAATATGAACATTGATGTTCTGTGCATAAAACTTCATTTTCAATTATTTATTCACCAACGGTTGATCTTGTACGGTATAATAATTGTTATCTCACTATAATAGTTAGTATTTCACACCTAAAGCTTTGTTTACAATTCGTTTTTAAAATAACTACTTCCCGTTAGTGATGGTGTGAGAAGATTTTTTTTTCTAATCGTTAGTTTTTCGTTTAACAAATTATGGGTAATTCATGTGTAGCTCTACACCACTGTACCATTTTCCACCACAGTCGTTTATGCAGCAATTTACACCCGTATATTCAAACATTATTGGTGAGTAAAGAATGCAGATTTTACACTTTTCAACACTACTAACTTCTGTTTATTTCTGTAAATATTCGCGAAAGCTTTGCTTCTACGATGGGCTCCGATCAAGTGTTTATCAGTCATAGCTGCGCTCGAATGTTCCGAAAAACAACAAAAGAAGAATGATTAGATGAATTTACCCCTCGAATTCAATTGCGTTTCATTTGGTCTGACAAAACGTTACCCGAGATTCTAAAAGTAATATAGGCAGTTATTTGCAGCACTGCAAATCAAAATTTGTAGACCGATTCCAATATTACAGTACTTTTTGTTTCACTTTAGAGAAAGTTGAATTTATGTGGAACATTCAAGAAGAAACAGGCTATTTTGTTTTATTATTAAAGTAACGATATATTTACACTTATTGTTGGTGATATTTTTTAACATGTTTACCTCGTCCTTCTGAATGAAGGGAAATTGATTTACGTTTTCGTATTGAAAATTTGCAAATTGATTGACTTGATGATACCTTTGGGTAAAACCATCGTCGAAGAATATTATTTCATATTTTTTATGTACACACTTGGTTGTCAGAATATTACCAGTAATCAGCTAATGACCATAATTACCTACTGTTTACCATAGAGTTGCGCTACTAGTAAAATTGTGTAATATTTTTACTCATTTTCGATTTTTGTACAAAAATAGATATTTTTGCATTTAATCTGTCTCTACGCTAAGGTTATCAATAATAAACGTACGGTTCTAACTTTAATCCTACGCAATACAATGTTCCTTATTTCAGTTAAAACCTCATTCTTAGTACGCCAGTAAAAACACTTAATCGTGCCGTTCAACTATTGAAGGTGGGCAAAGCATTATGTTGTCGTACTTTTTTGTATCGCCATCGTTCATATGTCTAATATATAAAAACTATTCTATCACACTTTTGCTTCATCTCCTGTTTGTTCACTGAATTTGTCATGTGCATCCCTAATCAGCATAATCATCGAAGCGCTTTGCCTGCCCCTCTGTTCCATTGATTGTATTAGTGGAAAACGATATCAACGTTTTCCGCACCATATCACTTACGAAAAACTTTTTTGTTTACTCTTTACTCTTGTTTTACTTAGTTGGAGGTCCTGTTTGAAACGGACTGATGACTGTGACAGCTGCCGCCGCTTGCTGACTTGCCAGTACAGCTGCTAAAAATATATAGAAACAGTAAATATATTTTTCAATAACTTGAAATTTTAACCTCGAGTATTTATTGAAAGAAATCGCCTGTAGGAGGAGACATTTTACTCTAGTCACAATGACAAAAATTTACTGGGTAGTTACAGGTTATCGGAATATCCGAATCATTCGATTTCACTTCGAACTCAACTAAATAAAGTTGAACATTTGAATACTGAGGTAGTCGTTGTTTCGCTTTTTATCATTATTTTACACTAAGCTTGTTTACTTCTACAAAATGACAATTACTCGTCAAATGAGTGAAATGATCGTGGTATAACAATTACCCGAAAGCCATTACCCGAAGCTTGTTTCTCCGGAAGATATATCCTCAATTGTTACCCAAAAACCTTTTTCCCGAGAGATTTCCTTGCGAATGTACCAATTCCCCGAAAGTTGTTTCCCTGAATGTGCTTACTCGTCTTGTTTTTCGGAATTAGAGCTTACAAAGCAAAAGCTGAGCAGATTCAGCGTAGCAAAAGTGATAAGTGTCGGCTAGAACTGCGCCGATTTTCTTTAAATGATGAAGGACAGTGTCCAGTTAGGACTTCCATAATGAAACGTGTAACTAAGTAACTTTTTGGTAACCGCATAGTTGGGATAGCCTGCCTGCAGCCCTGCACATGTTGCCATTGAGATGCTGTTTCTAGCTTTTCCAATGTAGTTCACCTCTAATGACGGATGCGGGAGTACTCAGACACGGTTCGGGTCTAATAAATTACTGAGCAGATCCTGATCTTGCCAGGTTGTTAGCCTGTCATTTCCCTCGATTCCGCAGCTGCAGGGTACCCAAAGTAGCATAAGTAGGAGGGAAAGCCTCCTGAATGTTACACTGCACTCCCAGACTAGCCAGAAAACACATTTGGCAGGTCTCAATGCCAGTAGTGTAGCTTTGGTGTTTTCGCATGTCTATTGTTGCGCCTTATACATATCGTAGCTTTGATGTATGTTGCGTATATTTGTGGTTGATAGTTGGCCACTTACACAGAAAAATAGATACCCTGTCTGGTCTGTAGACTCCGGGTCCAATCGGGGGCCTGATTTTTAAGCCATTCGTGCAGAAACGCATGGTGCTCGATGGAGGACTTAGCCCTTCATTGTTTCACAACTAGGAGATCACGTGATCCTTTTTCCTAACTTATAATTTAATATTGCCGCCAAGCCAAAAATTATGATTGTTGTTTCCTATAACAAAGCATTCATGGTCGATTTATACTTAGGGATCTGGATGTTGTAAGTAGGATAATGTTAACATTTTAAGGTCCCTTGTGATAGTATATGATTATGTCAATAAATAAAATTTTATGAAATTTGTTCTTGAGCACTAAAAAATTGCAGAACTGAAAATTTGCTCGTACTTTTGCCCTACTCACATAATTTAAACGCCTTATTATTGCTACTTGTGCCTGCTCTTCAAAAATTAGAAACGTTTCCAGTCCAATGAACAAAAAAAAAAGTTATTTTTATTCGACTTCCAAAAACTTTTTAAATTATTAATTCAAAAAAACAAGAATTATGATGATATAAGACAGTTGTAAATACCTAAATTTTCTCTTAGAAAAAAAATCATTAAAATATACTCAACTAGTTATTATGTTGACCTGGAAATTATTATATTTGTAAAAAATAACGAAATGAAGTTTAAAAATTCACAATCGTTCATCTTTTCGTTTTTTTTTTTTCTAAGAAAATAATATTCTCGAAAGTTTTATATCTAATTCTAGTGATTTATATAATTTTTTTCATACATTTTTGAAAATATATTTACAGAATTAAATCAGAAATCAATTTTTCATGAGAATTAAAAGAAGTAATATTTTGCTTTTCAAAAGTTTCTAGGGTTTTTATTTTATTTTGGTGTGCATTTTGCTTGAAGAATATTCAAATACGACTTACGCATTATTAATCTATTTCACTCGCATCGGATTTGTCACAAAAATATTGTCGTCTTTACTTAATCAATCAATCAACTCTATTCGATGTTACGAGCAACAGCAATCTGATTAGAAATGCTTTTGAAGAATTTCTGCCTGTATCTATTATGTTTGATCAGAATTACTCTAAACAGATTTCTCTGAAATGTAGAATATAATGCGAGTTTAATAACCAAAACACTTTCTGTACCTAATCAAAATATGTCTACGTGCTTTAGGAACAGCCCCATATTCGCTTGATAAAGCTAGCAGGGGATGAGAACAACTCTCTGTGGACAAGTATTGATTATATACCTACATTAACCCTCTAGTGCCCAATGCCGCCATTTGGCGGGCTTCAGTCGAAGTTCCGAAAAGCTTTAATAAATACTTAACAAGTGTTTATAATGATTTTATCGAAGTCCGTTTAGAAATTAATTTGGGCACTAGAGGGTTAATTCATAGTGACATGTTCAATAAGTCCTGCAACATCAGACCAGCGACCAGCGTCAAATTTAGATATTATGTCATTATTCTATAACTACATAAAATTTGCTATTATTTTAAAAATATTATCTAGATCAGCAGGACTGTTTTTTTTGTGATTTTAAATTATCAAATTTCAAGATAATTTAAAATCATGAGGTATTCTAGTTTGTAGATAATTTTGTCTTTTTCCTACAAATTGGTTGAATGTACACTAAAGTCGCTTTTTACGCGGGGGATACATGCCGCGTAAAAAAACCGCGTAAATTCCGGAATCCGCGTAAAAAACCGCGTAAATTCCGGAATCCGCGTAAAAAAAAAACCGCGTAAATTCCGAAATCCGCGTAAAAAAACGCGTAAATTCCGGAATCCGCGTAAAATATAACCAGCATTAATCCTGCATTCCGAGTGAAGGGAAACCTAAATCCGCGCAAAAAAATACTGCGTAAATTCCGGAATCTGCGTAAAAAAATCGCGTAAATTCCGGAATCCGCGTAAAAAAACCGCGTAAATTCCGGAATCCGCGTAAATTCCGGAATCCGCGTGAAACAGAAATCCGCGTGAAAAAAACCGCGCAAAAAGCGAACTTAGTGTATTCAACAGTAAGCAAATCTTTGTTTTTTATTTTTGATCAAACGATGTTTATTTGAGCAGATAAAGAAGAAAAAGGGAGTTGTTATGAAATGAGAAGTGTTGCTTTCCTTCCTTTAGATTGATCACTCTTTGCTAGTTGCTATCATTCTAATAAAGAGGTACTACCAAAAAGTATTGAAGCATGAACTCGAATCAAAATGTTGTAAACGATATTAACGTATCTCCCATTGAGTACTCACACACACACACACACACACACGCACACACACACACACACACACACACACACACACACACACACACACACACACACACACACACACACACACAAACCTTGCGGAGTTCAATGTAACAAGCGTAGAGCTGTAATTCATCACGTACGTGATTATATCTGAGTCTAAAGACCCAGGCACAATGAATACGTTTGCGTTGCGCTGACGTTAATTTCACAGCAGCCGCAACGTATCCATTGTGTTTGGGTGCATCCTAAGAATCAACTTTTCTCCAAGTGATTCGAACAATCCATTACAACTTAACAGACTTTGACATCTAGTTTCTCCAGCCTTTGATATGTTAAGAAAGTTGTGAGTCAAACTTCTGTACAGTGGACCCAATACAAACATTTTCACAGTATACTGAATGAGGGATGTTTTTCGTTGTTAAGGTTAATAGTTGAGTTTCATTTAAAGCAAAGCAAATCCTTGGTGCTATGTACCGCTGTCGTAAATTGCCTTTCTATTATTTATTAAGCACATGTAGTACAGGTTTTACATATCAGTTGTTCTTATGTGAGGAAATTTGAGTATTATGTGGTTGTGATAATTGGCTGGTATAGCAATTTTCATTAAAAAAATGTTTTTTCTGCTCGATAGTTGATATTTAAAAGTATGAAGTCTTTTTGGTGTAACTTTATAATGTCTCTGAAAAAAGTGCTGGTTCACACGTGATTTGTTTGTTTCGCGATCCCTGACAATGGCTAACTTATACCAGCCTTCCCACGATAACCTAATCTAAACCTATTACATCAAATGCGTGTCTGATCTTTAGAATGCACTTTTTTGTTACCTACCTCCATATGGAGCCTGAAACATCGGATATCCGAGGCCGACATGTGTATGATGATGCGTGTGCACATGTCGCTGTGGTGGTGGACTCCTTGCACCACTTTGAGGTGCACCGGGCTGCTGTGAAGGTGCCCCAGTTGGGGTGGAGCCTTGAGCCAAGCTTGTAGGACCGCCTTCTTTCTGTAAATCCACTCCACCGCTGCCTGATCCACCACTACCAGCATTTGGCCCACCTAGCAATGATAAAAAACAAGGTAATACTTTGAAAATTTATTATCTAATTCACTGAATAAACCTTGTGGAGGTCCGGATGGTGACTGTTGGGGGTGTGCAGAGGGCGGAGCTTGCTGTTGCTGTTGCTGTAACGATAACGCTGAGCTATTGATGCTACTATTTGATGAAGGAATGCACATGTTAGGATTTTGACTGGTTGGCTGAGGAAGATTGGGACTAGATACGCTTACTTTAACGTTGCTGGTAGGACTTTTAAGCGCACTCTCTCTTAGCTCATGGATTTTGTGTGAGTTATAGTATTGACTGGCATGATGCTGTAGTAAGTCTAAAGCTTTTGTACTAGGATTTCGCGACAAGTCCTCAGGCGATGTGTAACGTGGTATTTGCAAATGATATGGAGGTGCACTATATGATGCCGTTGGGACGAGCATATTCCTATACATTTGGTGATTTGGATCAAATCCAAACGGAGCCGCACTCATGTAAAGAGAATGAGGATAGTACTGCGAAGTTGGCGGAGGCGGAGGTCCTTGGGTTTCCATAGTAGGTTTTTGACCCTCTTGTTTCACTTTAAGTAATTCCTTATCCTCAGTTTTGATATCCTTTTGTTGTTTTTGTGATGATGATGAATTCTTTGAATTCTTTTGTTGTTGCTGTTGTTGGGAAGCGTTAGTAGAAGACTGTATAGGATTTTGATTATGTCCTGAACCCAAAGGTGGATGAACGGGAGCTGTTTGTGATGCCGTAGGAGGTTCTTCTTTGGGATTAAGGTTGGAAACTGATGAACTACTCGACGTGCTTGACCTTCGTTGATCAGAGTAATTGAATAATCTGAAAATTAAAATATTCTTTATTTTCTAAACTGCTAACCCTATATGTTCGTCATATACATTGATAAACCAAAACTTAGTGCCGTGGAAAGTAAGAAAGAGGTAAGAACTAGTCGTGGAAGTATGATAATAAAGTAATTAAGGCATGTGGTATTTCAATGTAACAATACAAATACGTATATGAAATAAAGCCATACCAAGTGCCAGTGTATGTAAATCAGGGATGTCATGTAGAAAACCTCATGTAGTTTTCGACGAGTTTTCTACGTAGAATAACTCTGGTAGAATACCTAACCAAAAACTAGTATTCTACGAAAACCTGCCAAGAGATTTTTGTGGTAAATTACATGAAGAATAAACGAAATTTAAGTTTAAAAATATTATTTATTTTTAATTGTGATGATTATTTCGTGTGAATTGAGAACGAATTTGACATTTAAAATCGTTGCTTTTAATCTCCATCGATTGAAATTGTTTTTGATGTGTTTCATAAGTTCTCGGATTAGAAATACATCATGTTTGCAATATACTCTAGGGCTTTCTAGCCAGTACAAACAGCAAACCCAGGTATATTTTCAATTTTATCTTCGAAACTTTATATGAATTTGTAAATTAAATATTCAGAACCCAAAAATTGAGTAATTATTTAACTCAAAACTGAGTAATACTGTACCCAAAAAGTGAGTAACAATCACTCAGTTTTTAAAACGCCTTGTTTCTCAATTATGCGTATTTACGGAGTTACTCAATTTATGAGTTGTTCCACTTTTCACGAAAATGCATCAAATCTTACTCATTTTAGAGTTATTTTTCACAAGGGTGTGAAGGATTTAAAGTTGCATGAAATTTTTGGTGGGCTTTCTTATATAAGCCAGGGGAACCATGAACCATTGAGGTGTTGCGTATGCTCTAAATATATGAGATTTGACAGCGATAGCATAGTTCTGTAAAAATCAGGCCTCAGATGCGCCTTCGCTGTTGCACTGATTTTGTATGTGACGTATATTATGCGATTTTGCTTTCATTAGCATTTTTGGATGACAACAAATATGTTGTTGAACCTTGAATTACGATTGAAATTATCGAGTGAAAACTTTATTTGCTTTTTTGAGTTTCTTTATCATTGCTTGTTCCGCCATAGTAACAAAGTAGTTCGGAAAAACACTTTTTTGCTTCTTTGTGTTTAATTTTTTTTTTGTTATAATAATTCTCCAGTTACTTAAATACACCTAATCAGCGCAGCGAATGGCATTTTATGACTCATACTGTGAATTTTCGAGTGTTTGAGAGTTTTCTACTAGCAAGAGGTTTTGCTGTTTCGCCATAATAACAAAGTAGTTCGGTAAAACACTTTCTTGCTTCTTCGTGTTTAATTTTTTTTGTTATATTAATTCTCCAGTTACTTAAATACACCTAATCAGCGCAGCGAATTGCATTTTATGACTCATACTGTGAATTTTCGAGTGTTTGAGAGTTTTCTACTTGCAAGAGGTTTTCTACCGTAGAAAACGTAGAATACAGTTTTTTACGTAGATTGCTTACGTGTCCCGAAAAATCGCGTAGAATATCATCCCTGATGTAAATACAAAAGCCTATTTTTATCGTACAATGCCGTCCATTAAAATACAAAAATATATCAATATTCATTACTTGTCAACTATAAGCCTCACAATTGATGCTTATGATTTAAATGAAACAATGTAATTGATCTATTTTCTAACTGTTCTTATTAACTGTATGGTTCAACATTTCTTCCTACGATAAATAACGCTAACGCTTTCTTCCTACGATTAAGATTGCTAAAGGGCAAAACCCACGGGAATTGGATTTAAGTATGCTAACAAGGACAAGTAACTTGATGAACCCACTTATGGGGTAAAAAGACAATTATGATGTTAACTATGATGAAGATTTTTAACTAATTTAATACACCGAATTTTGTATAGACGGAATGTAGATTTTTGCCTATAAGCAAACCTTGAAAACAAATTTTACAAATATTTTTAAGCTGTGCGATGATGATGGAAGATTTTATGAAAATCAAAAACCGGTTAAAATGTGACATCGCTTGTAATCAGATAATTTATTTCGATAACATGATATTTTTTGTAAATCAAAATAGTATTTTGAAAACTACAGTTTCTTTTATTCTCGACTTTATTTAAAGTGAAAATAGAAATTGCACCGGTGGTGGCATCTAGGATACTTAATAAATTTACACAAGCCTTAATTTGATTGAAATCATAAATTTTAGTAGTAGGCAATGTAAGTTTAATATAGACCATCGCACAGTGACGTCACGCATCTGAGGTCGACAGCTACTGGTAACTTGGTTTACCTTCGGACGATGCAGATTTGTTCTCAATTATAGCAGATCATTTCAATTATGACCAAAATGCCCTTTAAATGTTGTGCGTGAGGTGCCAGTACACTAAGAACAATTATAAATTGAGCAGCATTACCATTACGCGCACGACTGATCCACCAGAAAAAAAGCACAAAGCACAAACGTAAACAAAGTTACCACTAACTGTCAGAAAAGTGAGGTTAAAACGATTCGGTGTAATGGTATATTGAGTATAAACATTAGCTATGATCGTAGACAAAATAAATATTTTCACCTCGAACTTGTACGATTAAAATTCTCTTTCTTAATATTGATTGTATCGTAAGAGATGAACAATCTGATTCCATGCCAAAGGAGAGTAGATCAACATTATTTTTATCTTACCGTCTTAAATCATCTTCACGATTTAAATGTTGGGGTGGCTGTGATGATGATCCTACGTTTAGTCCATGTCGAGGGAACATTCCACCGTAAGTACTTAGAGGGGTCTGTCCAGGTGATTGACCAGCAGATGGTTGATCCTTAGGGTGTATTGAATGTCCACTTTCAGTCTTAATATCCTTTATCATTGCCGGTTCCGACTTTATAAGTTTGGTGGAAGCCATCTGTACGAAAAAAGACATTGATCACAATTTTTTGAAAAATATGTTGAAAATATTACTGCGATGAGAAGAAATATTGTTTCTTATTCTTTTTTAACAACAAAATAGGAAAATATGTGAACGAAGACAATAAAAAACACCTAAATTTTTCCACAAAATTAAGAATATTCGGGATAACATAACTAACTCTTACTAACTGGTTTAATTGATTCCTACAAAATATGCGAGTTATTTAAATAAAGAAAGTTTACGTTTTTCCACAACTTCCTAGGTTCTATATGGTATACGATTTCAAATCACTTTTTACTTGCAAAACTCTCTAACTAACAGTTGATGCAACACTTTTAGCAAAGCCTGTAACACAATTAAAACAAACGAACACTTGCCTGCGGACCCATTTTGGCATATTCGTTAGGACTAGGACTTTCCTTAATTCTCTCTTCTTTAATTTGACCGAGCGGAAGCTGTTGTACTAGTTTGTTGTCTTCCGTTATCATGGACACAGGTCCATAGTTAGGATCTAAATTATATCCAAATCCAGTCGGCATGTATCTAAAATGCGACATCATAGTTAATATACGACATACTTATCCCAACCATACTAACCCGTAGGGATAGAAATGTTGCATCATTTTGCCAGCATTTGGATGTGCCAAAGGAGTTACAGGACCATCTTTGTTAACCTGAGCGCTCACCTCACCCGGAAGCATTTGTGTATGTGGCGATTGCCCTGGTTGCGACGGTGGAGGCGCGATTTGCTGCTGTTGCTGATTAGGCTTGTTCATGAGATCGAGCGGCGGCTCTTTGTTTTTATAATCCATGGCAGCACCACTTGAACTAAGTGGAGAATGTCCTATATGGGGCGTTTTTCCGGAATGATCCGGTGCATAATAGGGTGGCTGATGAGGCATACCAGGATAGTAGGGATACATACCATAGCTAGAAAGTGGCCCCATTTGGCCCTGTACACCTTCATTTGTTTTCTTGCTAACGTCCACAATAGGTTGGCTTTTCAACTTGTCTATTAAATGAAAGTTAAAGGTATTATAGAAATTTGAATTGCAATTGTTACAGTACCTAGATCGCTCGCATCAACTACTGGTGCAGAGTCATCGCTAATATCACTGTATGCCGGACTTTGAACATCCTCGGCACGAGTACAAGCAGCCACATCAATATCTGCAGGCCCCGGTGATTTTCGGTTTTTCTTTTGCTTCGAGCAGTTTTGAGATTTGGTATTGGCACCTTTGTTGAAAAAAAAAGTAGTTTGCAGATTTTTCATTATTTATACGCACTAAAATACCTTCCGATGATCCTGGGGTAGACGGCTGCATTGCCAAAAGTCCGCTTCCTAAAGCGATCGTAGATGATCTTGCGGGAGGGTTTTGCTGTGTTCCAATGACATGCGAGTTTGAAATGCCAACCGAGAGGTTCGGATTCGATTGGGCAACTGTTGTCAGTCTTGCGTGTTGTTCGCCCTCAGTAGGCAGGGGTCCAAAACGCAAAACACCTGATTTGCTTTTCGTCACTGAATCGCTCCTTGATGGGATAAGAGTGGTCATGTTATTGCTGTTCGCCGACCCCAACGGTCCACCGACTTGGTGTTGTAATTGGGTACTTGGTATTTGACATGACTGTGGTGTTGTTGTGGTGGAACTATTTCCATTTTGTCCGCTTCCAGTGAGAACAGGACCAAGTGTAGTAGTATTTCCACTTGTTAACGATTGTTGTTGAGAGGGACCTGCAACTCCAGTTGTAATGCTGCCTCCTGCGGTAGCTGGCGAGGTATTAGTAGGCTGTGAACCTACATGTGATGGGGAAACTAGTAATGGCTGTGTTGTAGTGGATAACAGAGGTTGCGTCGCGGGTATTTGGGATGCTGTTGGGGCATTAACTGTCAGAAGTGAACAGGGACTCGGTGACGTACTTGATGATTGAATAGGGCGTGTGTCAGCAGTTGTCGATGTTACTGTTGGCAATGTCGTTGTAGTATTTTGACCCAAATTAGAAGTCATGGTGATAGAGCATGTTACAGCCTGAGACACAGTAGTGGTGATCGTAGACGAAGTGCTTGTAACTGATAACACAACACCTGTTGCTTCATTTACAGTCTGGAGCATAGTCGCCTGAACAGTTGGTGTAGGTGATGGAGTGGTTGGAGGGGCTACTCGTTGTGGTGATTCAGGAGGCTGTGATGAATCTTCGTCCATGGAAGAGATACTGCCATGTGCATGACTTTGATGATACCGTAATCCATTAGCGTGTTTATATTTTTTACTGCAGTCTTGCTCAGGACACTCCAAGAGTACAGGAGATATCGCACATGGAGATGCTGTGCTTTTGCACTTTTTTGTAGAGATTTGCACGTTCAGTCCAGTCATAGGATTGACCACACTCTGAGTGCTGGGAGTACCGTTATTTACAATGCCGCTGGCATTTGCATTACTAACACTATTGGGGGTTATCACACTGCCGCTCGAAGTATTTGTGTTTGTACCACCATTGCCACCACCGTTTACCGGTGAAGGACATTCATCTTTTGATTTCCGTTTCTCCGGTCGTGGCGGCAAAAAGGCAACTGGAGAAGTTGAAGGAGTGTCTGAACTAACGCTTGTGGTCGTACCGCTGGATGAACCAGCGGTGGTGGTTGTTGAAGTTGTTGTCGTCTTTGACGAACTACTTTCAGCAGTTGTAGTTCCACGACCGCCACGACCTTTTGATCCACCGTTCCTTAATTTACTATGCATCTGAAAACACAATCAATCGATTCGTTTGAAAAATGAATAAACAGTCTTTTCATAAACATAACAAAAATGTTTCTATCACTTACAGAACTTCGAGTCTCTGTAAAATTACTAAGGTCATTAACAGGAAACAATGCAGAACTCCGACCACGTTTGCCCCTTCCTTTTGGAGTCCGTGAATCGAATTCTTCAGTTGGCGAATCACAAAATCTATACAAAAAAAACATATTTAAAAAAAAAGCAATCAGCACAACCGCTTTAGAAAACTTACCGTGGTGGTGCCCAGTCATGTTTTGTACAGTCTATTAAAGTTCCGACGTAGGTTTTACCTCTCCAGGTTACATTAACTACTAACACGCCGCCTTCTGTCTCATGCCAAACAATACCTTCTAGCGTGACCGACGTTCCCGGTTCACACGGTCCGAGACAGTCCGGCTCGGTGATTGTACCCACTGATGTGCCCACACAGACATCCACCATTTCCTTCGGATCACATTTATGACGTTTCGAAGGCGGTGGACTGGTACAACTCTTTTCATCCTTCAACTGACTTGAACTGTGTTCTCCTAATGACACCAAAGCATTACTAGAGGATGCTATGCCAGAAGATGAAAGGGTTGGACTAGCGGCGACCGTTGTTCCTGACGCAAGTGCATTTAGTAAACTAGATGGCGGTGGTATCGACGATTGCAGTTGCGATTTTAACACATTATTGGCGGAGCTAATGCTAGCGCTGTTAGTGGCCAAACTGCTGCTACTATTAGAACCGGAACTGCTGTTGCCACTACTACCACTAGATGAGGTAGAGTGCTGAAGATTGGATAACTGCGTATTATTGACACCCACCACGGAAGAGACCTGTTATATAAAATGTAATTGAAATTACATACAGTAAACATAAAAAAAAAAAACAAAACTCGAAATTTTACATTTACAGTTTACAATGAATGAAATATTATTCTTGTAGTTAGTATTGTTGCATATGTAGTATACTATACTCCACAGCACTGTGTATGTAGTATTAGTCTTGTGAAATTAAAAAAAAATCTAACCAAACTAACCTTACAGTTATCCTTTGAGGTTGGTGGGCCGGGAGCATTGGGAGTATTGTTATTACTTAACGATGAACCCGCATTTGAATTTGAAGCGAATAAACTACTCGAAGAACTTGTACTGTAATGAGAAAAGGTGGTATTATATTTTAAACATAAAAAAATAAGCACGATTTAACAATGAGTTTTAAGTGTATCCATTATTTTCAAATTTTGTGTGAAGTTTATTCAGGGGCGACTCGTCCATAGGTGCAACCTGTGCAATGCACATGGGGACGTCAGGCAAAAAATGAGTCTAAAATCCAAATTCATGCTCTTATTTTCTTATTTTTTGGTTTTATTTTTGAATAGTAACAAAGGGAATTACTTGCTTTTATTCGCGGTTAAAATTGTAATTACTTCCCCAAACTCTGATTTTCAGAATTTCTAGTTGAACAGGTAGGTTCAACAGCCACGAGTCGCCCCTGCATTGTAGTATTGTCAACTTTTCTATTCAGAAGAGCTGTATTGATTGAAGCATAGGATTTTTTTTTATTCTCGCTTATTTTCCGTCGGTCTATTTCCGCCACTGTTGTTGTGCCAATCACCGACGCCCAGGGAGGCGACTCCACCCAGGACCCTAACTCCCGACCCGTAAATTAACGGACCGGCGCCAACGACTTTACTTCCTCATGCGATGGAAGGCGTGATCCCAAAGTTTTCGCCTCAGAAAATCTCCCAGTGTTGGCTAGGATTGAATCTAGACCAGTTGGGTTGGTTGTGAGTGGATCACGCCACCCCACAACCATCGACACCTATGTCGGCGTTGGGATTCGAACCCAGGCGTCGAGCGTGGTTGGCGGAGACGTTACCAACCACGCCAGGCCCCCGCCTGAAGCATAGGATGTATTGTCGAAAGTGCCTTCAATATAAAGGAATGTACATAGTGCCGTCTCTTGATACTTCAGCGACTTTTCGATGAGAATAACTATGCCATGAAGAGCAGTTTTCGTATAATTTTCTCCACCAGCTTTAGGAATATAGATATGAGGCTTATAGGCCTGAAGCTTTTAGGTAAGGCCTTTTTGTCTTTTTTCCCTATCGGTATGAAGATCACCTTGACTCTCCGCCAGTTATCTGGGATATAACTTAGGGTGAAACTTGCACGGAACAGATGTATCAGTTCGGGCATAATGACACCATCTGATTTTTGTAAAAATATGGGTAGAATGCCATCTGGTCCAGGAGACTTCATTGGTTCAAAGGAGCTCCCTGCAGTGATTCCTTAGGTGTGACGGTAAAACTGCCGTCCTCTCTTTTCAACTGCCCTGGACCATTGGTGTGGTCTACTGACATCGCTTTCTGGAGTCGTGATGCTTCGGGTAGAGGCGTCTCGTCCACCTGTTCAACCTGTTCATAGGACAGGTAGACAATCTCAGAAAAAAAGTGATTTTTTCACATTTGTAGAGTGGATGAAAAATCATCGAAGGTAATTTATTTGTAATTTCAATGTTATCCTGAACATCCTTATTTTATTTTCTACATAGTGGAAATTCATGCACCTTGAAGAATGTAACCTGATGGGCTACACTTCAGACTACGCCATACAACTTACACGCAACGCAACCCACACGGCCACACGCAATAATGACTACCGTTTGTTCAGACCATTCACCTGAACTAACCGTCGTTCAACACTTCTCTGCGGCAGGGTAGACGCAGTCATTTATGCTCATCACTACTAATGCGACGCCTCGCGTAAAAATGACATTTTTGGTTCAAACTTTCTGCTGAACAAAACCGATGTCAGCGAGAGAAAACATTCATTACACACCATCTCTCTTTAGTGTGTGGTAATCTGTTTCGTTGTGCCTTTCTGTTTCTTCTCTCGACGTCATTGAAATTTGAGAGAGACCACGTGGCCGCGAGAGTTCGCAGATCTATCTTCAGAGCTTTCGTAGTGCAAATGAAAAACGAGCAAATTCATTCATTATTTCTGTCAATGTAGTGGAATTCTTCCGTCGATGTATAGTTTCATTCAAACCTCTACACCCATTTTGTTCATTCGAAAACTTGAACCTCGCATAGTCCGCATAGTATACGTTTGTGTTCTTACGCACTGCTTTCTTTTTAGTTCAAAATTTTAACATCGTCGAAGGAAACGCTTTAGCATTGAACTAAGATTTGATAAACAAAGATAGGTTTTTTACTCTTGCGAAAAGTTTAGAGTCAAAAAGATCATAAACATAATTTTAATTATCGTTGGACAAAACCTGAATGATACTGACATTGCATATCACAACGCCATCCGTCGAGCGAACTTTTCTAGTTCTTCGACGGATCAAGAGTTATTTACGACTAAAAACGATCATTGAGAATCATGATGTGATAAATGTGGATAAAGATTTCCTCTATGAAATGATGCAGATATCATTATTCTACGAGGAAATTATCGGAAAACTCGCGGTCATAATAGACCGTAGAATTTCTTTGCCATATAGATAAATGTAGAGAGATAAAAATTTTCGAAACTGTTATCACATACTGGTGTTTCAGTGTTGCAAATATTGATTGAACAGGTAGCCCACTTGGTCACGCGTCGCCTCTGAGGTTATTATTGTTTTTATTTATTGAAAATGGTCACTTTCGGTTGAAAAAGAATGGAATCTTATATACAAAAGCCTATTGGTATCGTTTCTTGCGTTTCCAAGTATTCAACTGTAGAATGGCCAAATACCACTCAATGAGGTTATTACCAGAATCAGTTCAATGCCTAGAGACCGCAAATAGACTTTTGTAGACATTATGAAATCCAAAAGAAGCCCATCGGTTTTTTGAAAATATAATAAAATAGCATACAATCCAATATACCGTGAGGCGTCGTAATTCTGCGCGGCTCTTAATTCTGCGCACTTCGTATCAAAATTTGGATGCCGTTTAGTAAGAAAGTGAACATAAGCAGAAAATTAACAGTTAATATACAGTCCCTCTACAATTATGGGTCTGTCGACGTATTGTCTGAATGTTCAAAAATAGATATAAAATCGGAAAAATTATCAACTACGAATGTTTTACTATCTATCTCTGTGTTCTGATGTTTACTTTCGATCAACAATTAGTTTCACTGCAGTTGATGCGTGTGAATCGGTTGGGAAGAAAAATATCACTTACATAGCCAAAGACACAATTATGGGTCACTTTTGGCATTCAAAATCATTTAGACTGCACCCTCAGGGCCCGAGGAATACAGCCCTATGTGCCAGTTCGTGATATCCTCGCTCAGCGAAACTTGCTATACATGCTACTTGTTTATAGCTATTTGAAGAGCATCAAGGTGCCCATTTAACAGCGAAACGAATCTCGGATAAAAAAAACATGTTAGTTTTTGTAATAGATTTAGTTTCAGCTCGTAGTCGCCTTTAGATTATAAGATATTTAGACCATAAGGCATTAGATTTAATTGGCTCCGTAGAACAATAATTTGTATTGTGCCATGTCAAATAAATGTTGTGTGAAAAAAAAAATCATTTAGACTATAAAATCATCAAAATACATAACGCAAGTTATTTTATTGTTATAAAAGCTTGATAATAAGTTACTAAAATAGCCAAAATATGAACTGACCCACAATTGTGTACCGCAAGATGTAACATTACTACAATTATGGGTCACTTCACTTACTGCACCGAGCAGAATTATAGTTTTTCGTGACATTTTCAACTTTAAATCATTTTAATCGTATGAATGAGGTTACACGTGAAATACAAAAAATACTACTGCTAATTAAAATTAGTCAGTTTCGTGAGAATAGACGTATTTGCGTGAAAATGACCCATAATTGTGGCTGACCCGTAACTGTGGAGGCACTGTATAGGAAATCACTTCCAAACATCATTTTTGAGAATCTGCTTTTAATTGATATTTTTTTAACATTTTAATACGAAGTGCGCAGAATTAAGAGCCGCGCAGAATTAGGGCGCCTTACGGTAGGTCTTTTCGGAGCTAAAATAACGCCCAGAGACCGGAAATCAATCGGAGCTGCTATTGTTTAAAATCAGTTAGCAGTTCATATCAAACTACCAAAAATGGCAAATTCCAACTTGGAACCGGGAATCCAAGATAGCGACTTCGGGTTTCAGGGAAAGGTATATTGGAACAGGTATGATACTAAGAAATCGGGTCTACTACGAAAGGCTGAAACTCAAAAGGCTGAAACACGTAAGGCTGAAACTCGAAAGGCTGAAATCACGAAAAGCTTAAAGCTACAAAAGGCTGAAAAACACGAAAGGCTGAATCACGAAAAAGCTGAAAATCATTAGGCTGGAAATTCAAAAAGTTTCTTATTTTCGATTTCATCATTTGTATGAACTATTTGTGTTGACTATCAGACTGTCGTAAACGTCTGTATATTTTCATGCGATGATTACCGCCGAAAATCTTCCGGTCTATGAGATATTTTTTTTTTTTTTTATAGGGGGGGAGTTTGTAATGATTTATTTATGTACTAAAATATCTATTCAGAATTAGTATTGTGTGTTCTGCCACAAATGGTGACATTTCAACACTATTATATATATTTGTACGCTTTTTAGTATTATTGAATGTTATTAGCATTCGCAGTTAAGATAATGTAATTGTAGGAAAATTATTAAACCTACTTGTCAAGAAAAAAAAAAGGAATAAAACGAAACTTAAAATAAACTTAAAACTATCTTACTGACTATAAAGTGAGCTAATCGTTGCAATTGAGGATTGCAACGATTTTTGTCGGAATTTGTTGATAATTTGGCTTGACATATTTTCTAATGTTTCTACATTAGTGAGCCTATGTAGCTCGTTCGTGCTAAATCAGGGAGGACGCTTCAAAATCATTTTCAAAAGTTTATTCTGAATCCTTTGAAGTGTCTTCTTCCTGGTTGCACAACAACTTGTCCAGATGGGAACTGCATATTACATTGCTGGTCTAAATATTTGTTTGTAAATTAACAGTTTATTCTTGAGACAAAGTCTAGAATTCCTGTTGATAAGAGGATATAAACATTTGATATACTTATTGCACTTTGACTGGATATTTTCAATGTGCTCCTTGAGAGTAAGATTCTTATCATAAATTAGCCCTAAGTATTTAACTTGATCAGACCAATTTAAGACCACACCGTTCATCTTAATAACGTGGTTATGGGTGGGTTTGAGAAATGAAACTCTTGGCTTATGAGGAAAAATAATTAACTGTGTTTTTGAAGCATTAGGGGAAATCTTCCATTTTTGTAAGTATGAAGAAAATATATCTAAACTTTTTTGAAGCCGACTGCATATAACACGAAGGCTTTTTCCTTTTGCGGAAATGCTTGTATCGTCACAAAACAGAGATTTCTCACAACCTGGTGGTAAATCAGGAAGATCAGAAGTAAAAATGTTATATAAGATTGGGCCCAAGATACTCCCCTGAGGCACACCAGCTCTAACAGGCAATCTATTAGATTTACCATTTAGATAGTTAACCTGGAGAGTGCGGTCAGTTGAATAACTTTGTATCATTTTTGTGAGGTAAAGCGGAAAACAGAAATTTGACATTTTAGCTATTAAACCTTTATGCCAAACACTGTCGAATGCCTTTTCTATATCTAGAAGAGCAGCTCCAGTCGAATAGCCTTCAGATTTATTAGTTCGAATCATATTTGTTACTCTAAGTAACTGATGAGTAGTGGAATGCCCATGGCGAAAACCAAACTGCGCATTTGCAAAAATTGAGTTCTCATTAATATGTGTTAACATTCTATTAAGAATTATTCTTTCAAAAAGTTTGCTAATAGAGGAAAGTAAACTAATTGGTCGATAACTTGATGCCTCAGCTGGATTCTTTTCGGGTTTTAAAATTGGAGTGACTTTGGCATTTTTCCATTTCGTAGGAAAATGTGCTAGTGCAAAGCATCTGTTAAAAATTTTCACCAAGAAATTTAAAGAGTTTTCGGGAAGTCTTTTGATGAGGATATAGAAAATCCCATCATCTCCTGGTGCTTTCATGTTTTTGAATTTTTTGAGAATGGTTCGCACCTCATTCAAGTTTGTCTCCAATACCTCTTCGGAAAGAAATTCTTGGGTGGTGATCTGAACATACTTTTGGTTTACTTCATTTTCAATAGGACTTACTACGTTCAAATTGGAGTTATGAACACTCTCAAACTGCTGAGCAAGTTTTTGAGATTTTTGTTCATTCGTTAGAAAAATGCAATCACCATCTTTAAGGACTGGAATGGGCTTCGAGGGTTTCTTAAGAACCTTCGAAAGCTTCCAGAAAGGTTTTGAATAAGGTTTTAGTTGTTCAACTCTTCTCGTGAAATTCTCATTTCGCAAGAGAGTGAATCTATGTTTAATTTCCTTTTGTAATTCTTGAAAAATAATTTTCAAAGCAGGATGACGAGATCTTTGGTATTGACGTCTCCGTATGTTCTTCAAACGTATAAGAAGTTGAAGTTCACTGTCAATAATTGGTGCATTAAATTTCACTCTTGCCTTAGGAACTGATAAATTCCGGGCATTGAGTATTAAGCTGCTAAAATTTTCTAATGCTCTGTCAATGTCAGCACTATTTTGTAAAATAATATCATCATTCAAATTTTCCTCGATCGTAGAACGATATCTATCCCAATTAGTCTTGTGATAATTTAACACAGATCTAGTGGGATTTAAAATAGTTTCATGGGAAATAGAAAATGTTATGGGAAGAAGATCAGAATCAAAGTCAGCATGAGTTAATAAATCACTGCATGAATGACTTTGATTCGTTAGCACCAAATCAATTGTAGATGGATTCCTAATAGAAGAATAACATGTAGGACCATTTGGAAATAAAACTGAATAAAATCCAGCCGAGCAATCATTAAACAATATTTTTCCATTGGAATTGCTTTGAGCATTATTCCAAGATCGATGTTTCGCGTTAAAATCACCGATGATTAACAATTTAGATTTATTTCTTGTGAGTTTTCGCAAATCTCCCTTGAAATAATTTTTTCGCTCACCAGTGCATTGAAAAGGCAAATACACTGCGGCTATAAATAAAAAGCCAACACTTGTTTCAATTTCAATTCCCAAACTCTCGATAACTTTGGTTTCAAGATGGGGTAAAACACGATGTTTTATTCGACGGTGGATAACTATTGCAACTCCATCACCGGCAACATCAATTCTATCAAACCTATGAACCATATAATTTTTAATAACCATATTAAAATTCATCCTCTTTCGCTTTTAAAGAGCGAGCATTCCAATTTAGAAAATTTACAGCATTATTTAAAATCATTGCTGAATTTCAATTTCATAACAATATTAGTTGTAAATTTTATACCTTCTTGAACAGCCTCGTACATCGAGTTACAGTTCAACAAAACGGACATTAGCTGCAGCATGGATTGTTGTAGGTATTCAATCTTTTCGGGAGTTGGATTACCTAAATCAATACTGGCTGACTTTTCAGCACCAAACACGAATGGTTTGTTACTGTTTGAATTTGAAATATTACCTGAAAGGACACTGGCATATGAACAGCCTGGATTATTTTTCTGAAATTTGTTATCTGAATTTAAATTATTACCTACAGACACACCTGCTAATGAAAGTGCTGGTGATGCCTGAACAGTACTGAAAGTTTTTTTATTACCCACATTGACAACAGGTTGTTTAGAATTCCTACGTTATCTAGAAGCAATAATTTTTGACCTTACAGGACAATCAAAGAAATTAGATTTGTGATTTCCCCCACAATTTACACATTTGAAACTATTAGTGATCTCTTTCACGGGGCAGATATCTTTCGTGTGACTAGTGTCACCACAAATCATACATTTTGCAGCCATATGGCAATTTCGAGTTCCATGACCATAGGCTTGACAATTCCGACATTGCGTAAGATTATGGATTCCTCCATGTCTCTTGAAATTTTCCCACTTTATTCGCACGTTGAATTAAACACGTCCTTTTCCAAACATTTTAAATTATGTACTTTGGTACGATCGAAATGTACTAAGTAATTTTCCTGGTGTATTCCATTTTGAAAAATTTTGGCATTTGTTTTCGTTACATCAAAATTACTTGGTTGGGGGCAAAACCAAGTGATTCTGACAAACAATCTTTGATTTCATCAATACTTTGATCATTTGAGAGACCTTTCAACACAGCCTTAAACGGTCTCTCGTTTTTGGCATCAAAAGAGTAAAATTTATACATCTTTTCAGTCAAATACTGTAAAAGATGTTTATGGCCATCAAAAGATTCGGCCAAAATACGAATTTCGCCTTGGCGACCAATTTGAAAATTAACTTTCATATTCGATAGAAATGATTAAAGTTCAGATCGAGAGGCTTTAAAGTTTGCTACAAATACCACAATAGGTGGAACTTTAACCTTCTTCATAACGGCTTTATGCTCAGTATGAGAAGTTTGGAATTCTAGATCCCCAACAGAAGAAAGAATATCATACCTGTTAGTCGAAATTTCAGTGTCACTTGGAGGAGATGCCTCACGTTTCCTTGATGCCGCATCAAAGCGAGCTTTTTTATTTTTTCAAGGCATTACTGGATAACTTCACACACTTTACGCTTTCACTTCACTATAGAATTTAAGTAGAAATATCTCAAAACAAATTAATTCACTAAACACTCGTTAACTTTAAAAACAAATTTATTACTTTGCCTTTCAACAGGTAGTCTTTTAAAAAGATTGCCTGTTGAAAGCGAAAAACAAAATTTTAATATCTCTCGGTAGTCTAAGACTTAGCCTCGAGCTGTTGGTAAAATGCGACCGTACTGTAGGACAGTTCAAGTCGATCTGAGATATTTTAATAGCCCAATATCTGCATTTAAATATAAGTTTATATTAAAAAATACATATAATGCAACACACTCGTGGCCTTTGGCCTACTCGATTGTCGCGGGGGTGAATGCTGTCCTTACTCGCTACCGCTCGTTCGGACGTAAACTAGGGGTTTACCCCTATGTTCGGAATAGACCTAGGAAATCCAAGAGATCAGTTGTTTCAGTGCACGTGGCCGCCGCTTCCGACGGCGGGTCGGCGGCCGGCTCGGGCTGCGGGAGCAGTGTCGGCCTTGGGGGCCGCCACAGTCCCTTGCCCTCGATTATGCGGCAGAGCCGCATCAGGTATAACACCTATGGGTACGAGAATACGAATACCTATGGGTATGAGCATACGAAGTGGTAGATTGTCTAGGGGTGGAGAGGTTTGAAGAATAGGCCGTTGATTACAAAACTTTCAGCCTTTTATGATTCAGCCTTTCGTACATTCAGCCTTTTGTGAATTCAGCGTTTTGTGCGTTCAGCCTTTCGTGTTTCAGCCTTTTGAGTTTCAGCCTTCCGTTACTAACTCCAGAAATCAAGAGTTTGAATGGCTACTGTGGTTTCTATAAAACAGCTTCACACAGCCAAGTACCCCTATTATGGGGAAGTATGGTTATACTGGGTTCCTGGTCACTGCGGAGTGGAAGGCAATGATAAAGCCGATACGTTAGCTAGACAGGGGTCATGTACCGATTTCATTGGCCCAGAACCGTTCTGTGGGGTGTCAACAAGCGCCTTGAAAGCAGAATTGAAAACCTGGGAACATAGGACAATACAAGAGAACTGGATATGCTCAGTAGAGCTACGCCAGTCTAAACGCTTTACAAAACCAAGCGTGAAGAAAAGCCAGCAATTGCTTAGTTTAAATAAAAAGGGACTAAGGAAAATTACTGGACTGTTTACAGGACACTGTCCAAGTAAGCATCACCTGAAACAAATTGGTCAGTCAGATGACGAAATTTGTCGTCTCTGCGGGTTCGAATGTGAAACCGCAGAACATTTGCTCTGCACTGCAGTGCAATACAGCGCAGAATAAGAGCCTTTGGAAAAGGAACTTTGGAGCCTTTTGAGGTCTGGTCTGCGAATCCTAATGAGGTAATACATTTCATACGAAATTCAGTGCATAATTGAAAGAAAGGATGCGATATGACAACGACGATCACTTCCATCAATAGTGATATGTCTGCCACGAGTACCTAGTCTAAAGAAGAGGTATACCTTAAAAAATCAAAATAATGATCGCAGTGGTCCAAATCTTACAAAAAAAATTATGGGGTTTTTCAAAGCTAGGATGATGCCCATAGGCCAAATGCACCAGATGCTATTCTGAGATCTTAAACTATATATTGCATGCAAACGACTGATTTGTTAAATTGCCATTATAACTGGAGCATAAGAGTAAACACAAAGTTTAAATTCGCAGGAGCGTAGCGAGTAAGGACAGCTGCGGCCTGGACAATCGAGATGTTTTTATATACTAAACTAACAAGCAAACAAACATTACCACATTACAGTTTTGCAAAAAAAAAACACAACAGCATCTTCAAAATTTTGTTGCTCATTTGGTGTGCGGTTTTGCATTTTACTTGTAGTTTGTCGTATACCTTTCGTGAAAATAGTTAATTTGAATAACTCAAATCATAAACAATAAATTGTTGAAAGCTTTCGATTCAGCCGTTTGTGTTTCAGCCTTTTGTGATTCGGCCGTTCGATTGAATCAACCAATTATTCAATTATTGATCTCTTAGAGACATGTTTTGGATACTCTCATAAGTGACCTGAAATCCGGTTCAATATAAAGCTAAATTATTTGATATCGAACCAAGGGAATAAATGCTACGCTTTTCTCAATGATGATGAAAAATAAACAAAAATGAACCAATGTAGATTTTTTTTGTAAGATTTGAACCACTGCGACCATTATTATGACCTTTTGTGGTACCAATGTAGATGATATCTTCAGTAAATTGCTTTTTCAGTGAAGCAGTAATTTTCACAGTTCCATCGAAATTTATAATACTTAATGCGGTGTCAACATATATAAATATACATATATTTATATATAATGTTTCAAATAGAAGCAATTTGCTTACCTCGAAATATTTTGATTTGATAGCCGCTGCGATAGAGGTGTCAATGATTGATCTGAAGTCCGATTTCGTACACAGGATATACTAGAACATGGCTGTTGAACACCGTTCACTTGAATTTCATGTGTACAACTGCAGCATCGATCACTCCCCGTAGAGGAGCCGCCGCTGATACTGTTAGTACTACTGTTGGTATTGTGTTCATTTTTATCACGCTGATTGTGGTGTGCAGTTTTATCCTTCGCTTTGTCTCTTCGATGACCACTACTTCCACGTTTAGTCCCTGTCTGTTGCTGTTGAGATAAGCTGGTATTTGCAGTAACCAGTTGTGCTTGAGACTGAGATTGTGATGAATGTTTCTTGCTACTGGAGTTAGAACTGCTATTACTATTACTATTATTTTCATCCGTATTAGACACTGGTAGTGAACTGGTTCCATTTTGCTCTGCTTTCACAATTTCATGTTTAGCCTCAGAAGTTTTAGTACCTGGTTTGGTACGTTTGATTTTCATTTTTAAGCCTTTATCTAAAGTGGCTTGATGATCAACAGCAAGTTTGGTGGCTGATTTTCCACCTGAACCGCCTGTCGTTGATGACATTGTGCTTGAGCTGCTACTTCGGCTGCTCTTCAGTGTGTCAATGTCACCACCAATGTTATTGCAGTTGTTATTGCTGTTACTATTAGAATTATGGTGTTTCAATCCAGCAATATCCGAGGTTGTGAGGGATTGTAAATTCGATTGTTTACTACTGTTTAGCTGGCTAAGTAGAACAGAGTGCCTGGAAAGATTACTTGAATTTCGATTTCCAGAATCCGTTGATTTGTGATGATGATGGTGATGGTGGTGGTGATGGTGTCCAGAAGAAAGTGATGAGGAAGAGGAAGAGGAAGAGGAGGAGTGATGTTTTGAAGTAGAAGACGTGTTTCCTCCTTTCGTTGACGTGGTTGCTGAAGCAATGGACTTGCTACCACTAGCGGAAGCAACAATCCCCTTTGTAAAACACACTATCTCTGGATCAAACTCCTTAAGTAATCCGACCGGCAAATTTAAGTTTGATGTTCTTTTCGAATTATTGGTATTAGTTTCACTTCTCAATGTGCTTGTAGAAGATTCGGCCGGTATTACAGCCGAAAATTGAGATGTTGTAGGCGACGTCACAGTCCTGGAATCGACTAAAGCTTGCGCTGATGGATTCTGATGATGTTGATTACTGACGGATGATTTTTCAATATCTGCATCTAAGTCAATGATCAAATCGCCTATACCTACATCCCATTCGTTATCGTCGTATTCAAAATTGGAGTCTTTATTTATATCACTGGTTGCCGATATCGATGGGTTCGATATTTGATTTGACGGCGTGGATACTTGTGCTCCTGGCGTTTGATTTTGATTCAATAAAGCCGAATGGTGTTGTTGTTTGTGACTTACCGTATTATTGTTCAGATGACTACTACTAAGATTTAATTTGTTATTGCTGTCTGTTGCTTGGTTCGTTAAAACCACCTTGTTTTGGTGGTGGCTGGTGCTCGCCTCGGTACGTTTCATTGAATCCATGCAGAAAGTGCAAAAAGGGCATCCGCTACTGGCGGGCCCTCGAATGACGATAGTTTTTCTTCGCTAAAGTTTGAAAACAATGACGAAGAAAAATCAAAGCAAATTAATACAAATACAAGTGCGAATGTGTATTGCAGTTCGTTCCAGTTTGCTGTAAAACTTTCAAGTGGTTCGTCGATATTGTAACTGTGGATTGGCTCGTTGTTCTCACATACGTTACGGCGGGAGACGAAGGGCCCCAGCCCTTGGGTCAGTACGACCATTTTAAGCTGCAAAGAGACAGAGAAAAAAAATAATAATCAGAAACATTAGCTATAACCAATAAAATCAATAAAAATGTCGTGTCTCAGAAATGGCTAAACTGATATTTACGAATGAAAGATTTTATTGCCATATACATACAGGGGATAGTCAAAATAAGTGGGATAGGCAAAATTCTGATGAAATTTGAAATGCCGTAGCTTTGCCAAAAGTTATTCGATTTTAATAATTCGAACACTATTGAACTGGAAAATTTTTGAAGTTTCATTTTCTGACCTCAGATCTGGCCTAGGTCACTGGATGTAGGATATATTCCTGAGTTCCGGTAGGCAAGAAAACCTGCTAATTTTTGGATGGATTTGGTAATGGGTTACCTGATAAAAATGCTTATTTGCATCATTGGCATAGATGACAAAATCATTTCTGAAGCGAATGGTTCATCAAGATCTGGAATCAGCCAAGAACTCATCGAGAAATGGCTATTTTTCATCCGGAAGTCCTCAGAGGAATCTTTAATAGGGGACATTTACGTTTTTGCACCAAATGTAGCGTGTGACACTTATATCTTCAGGATTTTTCCCAAGGAATCTTTCAAAAGACATATTTTTAAATAAAGGCTTCCTTGGCCACTTCTGGAACAACCTGGATGCCACGAAAGAACTCGTAGTGAGGGAATTTTCATTTCTGCATCAAAGTATAGTATTCGACACCTCTATCTTCAGGATTTTTCATCAGGAATAATCGAAAAGACATATTTCTGAATACAGACTACGTTGGCAAAAACCGGAACAATCTAAATGCCCCGGAGGGACCAGGAAAGGGGACATTTGCATTTTTACATCAAATATAGCGTGTGACACCTCTATCTTCAGGAGTTTTGATCGGGCATCTTCCGAAAGACATTTTTCTGGATATAGGCTGCATTGGCCACTTTCGGAACAACCTGGATGCCCCGGATGAACCCGTAGTGGGAGAATTTACATTTCTGCATCAAATTCATTTTATTCAAAAATGCAAATGCCCGCACTCATAGTTCCTACAAGGCATCCGGATCGCTCCGGCAGTGACCAATGCAGCCTATATTCAGTAATATGTCTTTTGGAAGATGCCCGATAAAAATCATGAAGATAGAGGCTATATTTCATGCAGAAATGTAAACGTCCCCACTCCGGGTTCCTACTGGGCATCCGGATCGTTCCGATTGTGACCAACGTAGTCTGTATTAAAAAATATGTCTTTTGGATGATTCTTGGTGAAAAATCCTGAAGATACAGGTGTCGCACGCTATATTTTGATGCAGAAATGTAAATTCTCCCACTACGGGTTCCTTCGGGGCATCCAAGTGATTCCGGAAGTGGTCAATACAGCCTATGTTCAGGAATATGTCTTTTGGAAGATTCGTGATGAAAAATCCTGAAAATAGAGATGTCACACGCTATATTTGATGCAAAAACGTAAATGTCCCTTACTAAAGGTTCATCTGAAGACTTCCGGATGAAAAATAGCCATTTCTCGATGAGTTCTTGGCCGATTCCGGGTCTTGATGAACCATTCGCTTCAGAAATGATTTTTTCATCTATGTCAATGATGCAAATAAGCATTTTTATCAGGTAAACCATTGACAAATCCATCCAAAAATTAGCAGGTTTGATATGCCTACCGGAACTCAGGAATATTTCCTACATCCGGTGACCTAGGCCAGATCTGAGGTTAGAAAACGAAACTTCAAAAGTTTTAAATTCAATGGTGATAGAATTATTAAAATCGAACAACATTTGCCAAAGCTACAGCGTTTCAAATTTCACCAAAATTTTGCCTATCCTACTTATTTTGACTATCCCCTGTATGTTGGTGATAAATACAGGTGAACTTAAATATAAGGTACGTTTCGATTTTTAATTTGTACTTTATATCGAATTGTATCTTATATCGAATCATGAAACATTCTTAACAATAGGGCTTCAAATACACTAAAGTCGCTTTTCACGCGGGGGATACGTGCCGCGTAAAAAAAACGCGTAAATTCCGGAATCCGCGTAGAAAAGCGCGTAAATTCTGGAATCCGCATAAAAAAAACAGCGTTAATTCTGCATTCCGAGTGAAGGGAAACCGAAATCCGCGCAAAAAAAATACCGCGTAGTTTCCGGAATCCGCGTAAAAAACACCGCGTAAATTCCCGAATCCGCATAAAAAAAACCGCGTAAATTCCGGAATCTGCGTAGAAAAAGCCGCGTAAAAAGCAACCTTAGTGTACTTTATTTTGTTGTCATTCGTCTACGTGTAATTTATGTTGGAAATAGAATCCAACTATAAGTGTAAACCAACTCGTTTTAAGTGTAATTTGAATCACATAGTTTCTTGGCTTTTCAGAAGATCTTTTAACCGCGTGTAATAGTTTACTTCCAAAAAGTATGTCATCTAGAAAAAAAAAAGAAAAAAATCAAGCCGTTATGTTATAACTACTTTTTTTTCAACATTAATTTACATTCATACAAATTTGTATTGAAACTACTTCTTTTTTTCTTCTCGTTGTTATTTATTTTTCGCTTCAATGTTTAAAAACCATGAATATCTGCTTACGGGTTGAGGACTTTTCCAATAATTTCCTCATCTTTCAGGATTCCGGAATCCGCATTTTCTTTTCTTTACACATAAGGGTGGCTCAAAATTGCACTTTGCACACTGGCTTGAAACGTGAAAAACGTGATCGTCAACCTTTTGAGTGTAAAAATGCCATTTAATTGCTATAGCGTATTTGTCAAATTTTTTGTATAACTTAAGGGAAATTTTTTTATACAAATAGATTTTTGATTAATCTGCCTAATAGTGAGATGAAAATTAAATTTTTTCACTAGTTGTCAAATCAAAATGAAGTCTTTAGCAAAGTTGGTTCTATCTCTTGAAAATCGACCACATACAGGTAGTTTTATATACACATTCTTGAAATGTTTGAAAATCAAAGAATACCAATCATTCTGAGTGTGATTTCAGAGAACAACAGACATTTTTGAGAAATAGATCATTCTGCCGAACATACCTTAAGCATATTTTTATATAGGTTATATAACGTTTTTGATAATAAAATGCACCTTTTCAAATCAAAATTTTTTGCTTCTACTTAGAGTGTACAAGTGCGAGTTTAGAGAAAAAAGTGGGAGGGTGGTTTCCAAGACACGACCGCATAGTTGACGTAGGACTGCAATAGTTTTATATTTTCTTTTGAGGCTCGGTTTGATTTGAGCTCGTTTTACCTTTGGCACGGTTCGATTTTGGCACACATGTGCCAAAAACGAGCGATTATGTTAAATCACATCTTTCAGTTTTCTTGCTTTTTTAACCAATTTAAGGTCAACATCCTTTAAAAGAAAGGTTTTTTGGTTTATGTTGCCGAATCGGATGACCGGAGTCGGTAAAACGGTTTCTGAGATATGACCAGAACATGTTCCGGTAATATAATGATCATGATTAAAGTAGTACTATGCCTCTAATTACTCGGGTGGTAAAATCAAGTATCTAGGTCGTCAGCCTAAATTCATCACACCTCAAACGACTTGGAATTTAAACTAGTTTATTGGTGACCATATCTAGTGTTAGTTTCCTTGGCCACTTAAAAAGTAAAAAAGTCATGAACAGAGAACCGTTCATTTTTTGCATGGTCCGATTTTGGCAACAGAAAAATTTCTGACGTGTTGCCAGAATCGAACGGGGTCTGTATTTTTATAATTTGAAAATTTCCTGCAGGTACAAGTGCATATTTACAGAAAATTAGAAATTAACATAGAATTTTATAAACATGTTAACATTCAATTCAGGTCAATTTTAACATTTTATCAGTAAACAGAATCAGAAAAAATGTAATCAGTTTCAAGATACCAAAAAAACACGAAGATGCCACATTTGAAAGTCATATATCTGTTATCTTCAAAAATAAACCGGGTTAGAAACATAAACTACATTTGCCTCAGCAATTAAGGTTTGCATACACGCAAAAGTTGAAGTCTTGTACAATCATTGTGTCTTCCCGATTCGCACAAATGTTGCACAATTAATGTGTGAAACGCATAACGCAACAGTTGTACTGCGAATACATTGACATAGAATGAAATCAGAATATGTACCATATACCGACACTTTATTTCTCACGTCGAGTGTATTAGTGACTGCTACTCATGGAGCAGTGCAAGCTGCAAACAACAACTTGTGAACTCACTAGATTTAAATAGCTATAATACTCGGGTTAGTAACGAAAGGCTGAAACTCAAAAGGCTGAAACCCGAAAGGCTGAAACTCGAAAGGCTGAAAAGTATGTTTCATAACGAAAGGCTGAATGCACAAAAGGCTGAAACCACAAAAGGCCGAATGAACGAAAGGCTGAAACTTTTGAATCATAATCGTTGAAAAATTCGAACACATGGATAACAAACCTTTATAAGGTGACAGAGTTCAATGTTAGAGTATTAATTGGTTTGTGCAATGGATAAATTTTCGGCAATATTTGAATCTATACACACTTGACTCTTGTACACGTTTCCTAGATGATTCAGGGCGAGACGGCCGAAGGCCGCGAGTGTGCGCCGGCGACCCGCCGTCGGAAGCGCCGGCCACTGCGGGGGGGCAGCCCCCCGCAGAAATCACCTCTGTATAGGTTCGTTCGTTTTCCTAGGTCTACTGACTCGTAGGGGTGATCCCCTAGTTTAGTCCGAACGAGCGATAGCGAGTAAGGACAGCATACAACTCGGACAATCGAGTCGGCCGCGAGCGTTCTTTTAGAAATGAACTTTGTGAATTTCAGCCTTATGATTTTTCAGCTTTCCGTGATTCAGCCTTATGTAGTTTTCAGCCTTTCGTGATTTCAGCCTTTCGAATTTCAGCCTTTCGTGTTTCAGCCTTTTGAGTTTCAGTCTTTCGTAGTAGACCCATAATACTCGATCGATTTATCTCCATTCCACAAAGCCACAAAAGCGTTGGTGATTTTTTATGGCAACACTTGTAAATTGTGAATAACTATTATTTGTCATTCTGTACACGCGCTTTTTTCTCAAGCGACGAGAGAAATTTCTCTCTCGCTCGTAGAATTTCCATGTATGTGCGACAAGAATAGACACGTCACATACAATTTGCAGGTTGCTCTTTCGCTCCTCTTTCGGTTCGGATTGCGACGCGCAAGGCGATATCTCGTTGCTTCAAGAAATGAGCGAGACACATACTTGATACCAGTGTTGTTAGTCTCACTCATACTGTCGGTTCGTGCTTGCTGCTATTCAGAGGAATGCATGAAGGAGAAAAAGTATCTCGGAAGCGTGTGTGCAAAAGACTTGAAAAGCGTAGCATATGTCTCGTCCTCAAGCAGAAAAAAGGAGAATGGTTTTGCTTCTCGCTCGCTTTGCAATGCTGCTTGATACCAGTTGAAACTGTTTAGGTGTAGTAGTTTGGAGCTGCCAAATACATTGGAGAAACGCTAGAGCATTAATTGCGTTATGCCCAACACGCAATCATTGTACTGGTTCCGAATTACATCAACAACTGCGCTAAAAACGCACAATTTTGTACTGGTTTCGCACCATCCAACTTTTGCGTGTAGTGTTGTTCAATTACAAGTAAGGTTATGAAAAGTAATATTTTCTTGTAGATGCTAATGTAACAAAAAAAATATTTAAAAATCAAAATACAAATGTGAGAACTCTAATTTCAAGATGAAATGAATTTGGTTTTCCTCTATACCGCCCCCACGAGAAGCAACTAGGATTGTCATATGGAACTAAATTAATTTAGCTAGCAAAATATAATCGTCAGATCAGCTCATTAAACTACCTGTTCAAAGATCTGTACAGAACATTTAGGTTTTTATTGTCTTTTAAATCCCCTATATTTAGTTATTCAAATAAATTTGAGAAAAACGGACTGTAGAGTTCAAAAATAAACAACGCACCAAATTTATATACCCTGCTATCTGCCTCTACCTACACGTACAGAATTTTGTTGTCCTCGGCGGCGCAGCGTATTTTGCGGCACCCGAATAATCATATTGAATATTTGCTATTATACGAAACAAGAAGAAGAAGACAATTCAAACGGTAATTTGATTGTGTTCCAGATCGCAACACGATACTTACGCGTTAACTCAACACGCCTTACTGTGCGTTGACAGCGGCAATGTAGTCTTCACTTGGCTTTGCTGCACACAAATGAATATTCAGTTCTTCTGCACTGATAGATGACGAATGACCAGCGCTCTATTCATACATTGCTCGGTGCAGTACTAGTGCCTGTTCCAAAATGTTTTCCTTCAAGACATCAGTTTTAATAAAATTCTAACAGCTGACGGCTCGTGAAAGTAAACATTAGTCGACCTATTGGGACGGGGCGATTCTGTCAAATTTTTTTTACAACTGCTATACACGATATCACAGCAGGCAGTTGGTGTCTACTCATAAAGTCTGTGCTAGGCGTGCTCGCATGTGATTGGTACATTGTTCGTGGAAATTCGACCTTGGAACTTTTCATCAATTTGCACTGTTTAACAATAAAGTAATAAAGATAAATGAAGAATCACAAAATTGTCCATCATTTCATCATTCCAACGACATATTGATTATTGTGATCCGTCAGGTGGTTACATCAGTATTACCGATTGAAATATTGCATTCCGCCGTCACACCTTGATTTTAGTTTTCTGCAGAATGTATCTCGATATAGTGCGGTTAGACGTAGTCCTACGTTAAAAAACTGGTTATGGAACATTTTTTAAAACATTTCTAGCAATTCGAGTTTCAACAGAATTTTGTAATTTCAAATTCCAAACAGATTCTCCAGGGATCAATCTTCAGGTTAATTTTTTTATCAGCTCCTCCGTTCCCATCCATGTTAAACCACACTATATCATGTTTTTTCAACAACAATAAATTTTACGACGGGTTTTCAAACTTCCGCCAGGTGTGACGTATTTTCTGGACACTCCCTAAATGATCAATAGTAACCAGAGAGGTTGACAAGGAAACCAATGTATTGTTTACAGAAGTTTCTATATAGCAAAATCATTTCAAATCGCCTGGAAATACGCGAAAATTTAATCGACCATTTTTGATTTGAATGAAACTTTGCACACGTATTTGGCTTAGCAAACTGAGCATTTTTCACAGGTGGAGAGATTTTTTACACCCATGAGTTACATTATAAAAGGGCGTTGCCTTTCGGCATAGGTTTTATTCGAAGCATTGTATCCCAGAAACCGTTGGTTGTATAGAAAAACTGTCTGAGAATGAGTTGTAGGGAATTAAAAATGCACCATAAAAAAAATATACACTGTACAAAAAAAATTTTTTTGACCAAAAAAAATTAAAAATAAATAATAAATTTCAATTTAAATAAAAAGGAACTTTTTAAAGAAACTTGACGTTAATACGCAACTTTTAAAAAAAAGTCCAGGATGGAGAAATGAAAAATGTTTTTTTTTATGGTAGATAAATTTTTTTATAAAAAATTCTAATTTAAACATTTTTCAAAATATTTGTATTCTGATGATCTTAAAAGATGCAGAGAGTCATTTTGAATCAAAAAGCTTTCAGTAGTAAACATTCTAAAGGCATTGGTTTTCGAGTTATTTCTAATTTAAGCTCGAAAAATCATAATTATTTAGGAAAATACACGTTTCTCTTAATTTGTCCATGGTTCTCCAGGAAAAAACCATACGTTCATTGGAATGCTTGATCAAAAATATACAATTCATTCTTTGACAACAAAACGATTGGGCGAACGGTTCTCAAGAAAAGAGTTAAATGTTCTAAGTGATATAAATATATATAAGAATCAAATATTGATTTTCGAGTTTTATTATCTAAGGAACATATTTTTTATGACATAGATACTTTACAGAACTAGTTTCACCTTATATATTATATACATCATAAGTAAATGATTCGTCATCTTTTGAAAACAGCTTCGTTTGTATCTTATTTTCTGAAGTCGGAACAAAAGAGTAATACTTTTGTGTGGCAGCTATCATTATAGATTTTTTGAAAATATTGCTCCATTCTGTTACTCCTTGTTCATATTCTTCATATGATATCTAACTAAATGACATTTTTGATGAATTTTTATTACAATCATACAATTCTTTTGCGCTTGTAATGGGATGTTCATGTTCTTTAGCTAAACTTACATTTCCTGCCATTCGTTTTAATATGCCACCAATTGCATCGCATGGGCCTTTACCATGAGAAGTCGCAAAAAATGCCACTCTGCATCGACGTTATATTTTGTTGCAAAGTTTTTTCTATTTTTATATTGTGAGGCAGCTCCATCAGACATTAATATCGCTTTTTTCAACTCTATTGTTGTTTTCAAAAAACTCATTAATTTGGCAATAAACACCTGAACCGCAACAGTATCATGATGTAGTACTTCCGATATTATGATGAAGCTGATATTCTTAAGTGTTCCAGATTCTGAATAGTAAACAACGAAGGGATGAGTGGTGACTTGACTATCATTCCAATAACTACACGAATCACAAATTGATAAAGACATATCAAAATGAGCTTGACTGTTCAATATTTTTAATTTTGCAATAACGTTTTCGTTTAATTTGCGCAAGCTTGATTCCATTTTCACTTTATTCATCTTCACAAAATGCAAACTGTTACTAACACATCTGGAGTAGTGCAATCGTATTTATATACGAAAACAGATATTATAGGTGACCCAGTAGTTATTGGTTGCGTACTTTACAAACAGTTATTATTAGTAAACAAGTAGGTAGTGTTGCACGACAAAGCTTTTTGATTCAAAATGACTCTCTGCATCTTTTAAGATCATCAGAATACAAGTATTTTGAAAAATGTTTAAATTAGAATTTTTATAAAAAAAATTATCTACCATAAAAAAAATATTTTTCATTTCTCCATCCTGAACGTCAAGTTTCTTTAAAAAAAAAATAAAAAAAATTCATCTCTTTTTTTTTTTAAATTGAAATTTAATGTTTATTTTTAATTTTATTTGGTCAAAACAAAATTTTTTGTACAGTGTATATTTTTTTATGGTGCATTTTTAATTCCCTACAACTCATTCTTAGACAGTTTTTCTATACAACCAACGGTTTCTGGGCTACAATGCTTCGAATAAAACCTATGCCAAAAGGCATACGCCCTTTTAGAATGTAACTCATGGGTGTGAAAAATCGCTCCATCTGTGGAAAATGCTCAGTTTGCTAAGCCAAATACGTGTGCAAAGTTTCATTCAAATCAAAAATGGTCGATATTCGACCATCGGTGATTTGGGATCTTGCTCTATACCAATTTCGGAGATATTTATAACAACATAAAAATATGTACCTTATATCGAGGTAAAATGTACCTTATATCGAGTGACGCTATATCTAAGATACTTTATAACAAGGGTTCCTTATATCGAAGTTCGCCTGTAGTACCAAACTAATTTAATTTAAAACGCTTTCTAAAAATAGAAAACAAACAATTTAGGGGAAAGTAGGTAAAGACGGACACTGCGGGTAAGATGGACACTTTTAATATTTCACAAACTAGAATGTATTATGATAGTTGAGTGATGCGAATACCTTCTTTATAGTGTGTTAATGCTTTTGAGTTGCATTATCGGTTTTCAGCAAGCAAACTGTCAAATTTGTAAGTAAAACAAAGAATATTTTCGTGAACGCGCAATTTGATGTAATTTTTATTCCACGGAAAATAGTGAAAAACTCGTGAAACTTACGTGTTTTCGTTTGTTCACAATAGTAAAGTGATTAATTAGTCTTTCCTCGGTTTTCTAGTGAAAATCCAGCAGATTTTCGATGTTCCGATGAAGAGCTACGATCGTTTGAAAAATTTACAACCATGTCAGGCAAGATGGACACACTAAGGTAGGGAAAGATGGACACACGGATTTTCCAAGAATTTTCACATGTAGCATCTGTTGTGTACTACAGATGTTCACAAAGTACACCCGCGAGAGAAACCAGCAGATATTAATCACTTAGCAATTAGAACAGGCCATATAGGCGAAGAATTTTCGCCTTCATCGAAACCCATCTTCTCAAACTGTTCACGTGATGTATAGATGGACTCTAATAACGTAGAGTAATGTATGGCCATCACTTAACACATAAATCAAAAGAATACTTAACGTACCACATCTTTTTTGTGAGTGTCCACCTTTACCTTTGTAGTGTCCATCTTACCCACCCCAAGTGTCCGTCTTTCCCAACCATGTCAAAAAACAGCAATTTATAGTCTTATTTTTGAAGACCGAAAACACATAAAACTTGGAGGAAGTTCACTAATACCAAAAATGATTATGAAAACAAATGACCTTAAGTTTCAATTTGTATGACTACTGCGATCTAAATAGCAATACCTAGGGAATTATTTAGATTGAACCTTAGGGTGTCCGTCTTTACCTACTTTCCCCTAAATGACGATTTTGGTACACATTTGACTGAAATCAGTTTCGACTGAGATAAGGAGGATTCATAACAATATTAGTTAAGGCCAAACGGTATTGAAGCCACGAATGGCCGACTTCGAGCCACCACTTCAAATTCTCAGAAGCACAAGATTCGTTAGCAGTTGATGCGTACCCTGTGTAAACGATATTTTATGTTTGCTGCGTTCGTTTCTACTTCTAAATAAAAAAAATATAATGGAAGACTGATTGATTCTAACGTCATAATATCTGTTGCATCCAAGATCATTGGGATAAAATAGAATCATGGAATCGGTTTCCCTGTGGTTAGCGATGTCGCTCGGCTAGCCCTCCCACACGGTTGTTATATTGGGTTCGATTCCCGATCAGGTCGAGGATCTTTTCGAGATGAAAATTTTCTCGACTTAGCACTGGGGCACGGTGTATCGTTGTACTTATCCTACAACATGCAAAATGTGCCGAAAACAATATCGATAGCAAATTCTCTCAACTAATCTAGTTGATCGAGACCGCAATAGCCCCCCAGGCTAGCGTGCGATATTGTTTTCGTGTTATTGTGGAATCGGTCGCAAAGGAATCACTTTTGATGTCAAATGAAGGTTGGACGAATCAACGCAAATGGTCAAATTGCCAAATTTGCATTTGCAAACACGAGAACAAAACTATAGTCTTATCGTATACTTGTAACTATGACCACAAAAGTTATATTTTCGTGAACCACAAATTAAGAGCTTTCGATTGGTGTATATATCATCGTTGTCCGATTCATTTGAAGAAAAAACATGTTCAAAGATGGCTAGACTCAGTTTTTCGAAAATTTCCCAGAAACTACTTAACCACAAATCACCACAAATTGGATTTCGAACTCACAAATTAACCACTAAATATATGAGATAAAAGAGTTAAAAATAATTATTTTGTCAAGCCATCTTGATATATGCCATTTTACACAATAAATTTAATAATTAACTTGCATGTCGCGCTATTTGCATATTACTCGTTTTATCACATATATTTGAAACTTATCCCTTCTCTTTAAAATATGTACGTTATTTTTAAACAAACCTATACTACCATACCATCTTGTTACACATTTTTCTTATAAACCATCTTCCCGCGGAGAAATCAGTTTTTACCTCGAAAAAAGACCCACAAACTCTCATTACTCTCCAATTATGATGCATATTGAAGATCGATCTGTTCTCTAACCCTATTTAATAGTTTCATCTTTCATAGTTTCAAGTAATAATAATTGATTATTATGACAAAAAATGGGAAAAGTAGGGTTTCGGACTATTTCGATAGCTGTTTTCTTCGACGGGCTGTGCATTAGAATGCTGTATAAAACTACCAAAGAGAACTGCTGCCGAAGTTGTCGGATACCCTGAATCAACACTTTTCGTTAGGAGACGGTTATGCGAATATTTAGCTGATCAGATCGAAAATTATTCGCATGCATGTCACATGTCACATTGTCACATGCATGTCACATTGCTGTTTTGTTAATAGAAAAATATAATTTATGTCATTTTTTAAGTCAATTGATTTGAACATACTTAATTTAACCAGTTGATAACAATTTCTTACTAGGACAGCTATGCGGACACAAAATAACCGAAAATTGCTTAAATAATTCAATCGACGTTTTCTCGATTTGAGTCTTTTTGTTATGGGACCGACATGCAAAGAGCGGCAGTATAGCATATCACATGTAAGATGTCACGTGTAACATTACATATAACACAACATGTGTTGAGGTGTTTTTAGCAATCCCCTGGTATACAACCAGTCTATTTTCTTTTATATCTTTATTTGGCAAGAGAAAGGGAAACGAAAACTAAAATTTCACTTGTAACGGAAACGTAGAGCAATAAAGTCGCTTTTTTACTCGCTCGTTCTTTTATTGCGTAGTTATTGTTCTCGGTTAGACCACGTGGAAAGTCGGTTCTCTGGCGTCAGTGTCCAGTCCAGGTTCCAGTTACTTCTCGTTTATCCGGTTCGTCCATTCAACAACATTTTGGTCCTTCACGTCCGGATCATGGATTCAGCAACCGCGGATAAGTTGGCTTTGAAGCGAGAGGTTATTTTTGCGAAAGTGAAATGGGAGTTGTCCGTCGCACACAACATTCGCTGTCGGAAACCGTCCGCTGCAGAAGTGCTTGAAAGACGCACTAAACTCACGGAACTTGCTGGTCATTTCGACGTCGTTCAAACTGCGATTGAAGAGAATACGGCCCACTTAGAGGATGTTGCTTCTGTTTTTAATCATCGACTGCAGTTCGACGAAGTGTATTTTAAGGTTAAGGATTTGTATAACCAGTTCCTGGAAGAATCGCAGGAAAATGGTTCTGTTTGCAGTGTTAAATCAGAGGACTATACAAGTGATTTACGTGACGCAATCAAAGCACTGCTGGAAACGCAACAGGCAGTTCTTACACGTCAAAATCAACCAGTTTTAGAAAATCCTCCAGTGAACCATGAGCCGCAGCTTAACGTAAAGCTACCGCAGCTAAACATTCCCGTGTTTGCAGGGGAAAGGAAAAATTGGCGTTCATTCAAGGATTTGTTCGAGAGCACGATTCACAAACGAGATGATTTAATGGATTCCGTTAAAATGCAGTACCTTTTTTCGTACCTCGACGGAGAGGCTAAAAGGATGGTATATTCGTTCCCGATCAGTGATGCCAATTATCGCGAAGCTTGGGAAACATTAGTTGCGCATTACGATAAAAATAAATATACGGTGTTTGCACTCATTAGAGAGTTTGTCGATCAACCAGCCGCTGGCAACGCAAATGGATTGAAAAAAATATTGGCTGTTTCTGATGACGTCATTCGTCAACTTAAGGCATTAGGAAACGAATACGAGACCCGTGACCCATGGCTCATTCATCTGCTGCTGGAAAAGGTAGATCGCGGTACACGTTCGTTATGGGCACAGAAAATAATTGATGTCGAAAACCCTTCCTTCACGGATTTTCTGGATTTCCTGCAAAAACGCTGCGATGCATTAGAAACATGTCTGGCTTTTGGGAAGAAAACATACGACACAGTTAAGAAGGAATACCCAAAGACGAGTGGCAACGAGAGAAAACTGCAAACCTTCCATGCTGCCGCTACCGCTGTTCCCCAAACTTGTGGGAAATGTTCAAAGGATCATCCGGTGTACCAGTGTGAATCTTTCAAGGCGATGGATTTATCGGCGCGTCGTGAGCTTGTAGTTTCTTCAAAGTTATGTTACAACTGCTTGCGCCCATCCCACACAGCAAAGCGATGTACATCAAAATCAGTCTGCCGTACTCCAAACTGCAAGCAGCGACACCACACGTTACTATGTAGAAAGGATGCCAAACCATCGGACCAGCCGGACGGTGAAATTGAAATAAAGCAGCAAAGCGGTGAAGAGTCGTCGATTTCGGCAAACGCGACGCAAACGGTTAGCTGTAGTGCGGAACCAACCACGTTTTCTTTGTTACCAACGGTGGTAGCTTATGTTAAGGGACAAGACGGCAAGTCACACGAGGTAAGAATTCTCATAGATTCTGGATCGCAGGCATCTCTGATCACCGAGGCGTGTGCCAAACGCCTTGGACTGAAGCGGTTCAACGCCAATGTGGAAGTCACAGGAGTCAACGGAGAGGTAGTCGGTACTACAGCCGGCAAGGTCTCGTTGGTGATTTCATCGCGATTCGACGAGAAGGCTACACTTACTACTCAGGCGTATATTTTGGGAAAGCTGACGGCAACCCTGCCGTGCCAGCAGTTTAGCGCATCGAACATGCCGTATCTAAAGGGATTACAACTAGCTGATCCTCGATTCAACAAATCGAGTTCAATTGATGCTATTTTGGGTTCAGATGTCTTCCTGTCCGTACTTCAATCGGGGCAGGTCAAGAATCAAAACGGTGTTCCTGTTGCACAGCGTTCCATATTTGGATGGATGGTCGCAGGAAAAATTTGCAAACAAGAGAGTATACACGCTAATCACGCTGTGATCAATCTTCGTCAAGATTTCGATATTGACCGTACATTACGACTGTTTTGGGAGGATCAAGAGCTGCACGACACCAAACCTTTGGTAGAGGAGGAAAAAAGAGTAATCAAACATTTCGATTCAACATTCACACGTACAAAAGATGGACGCTTTATCGTAAGGCTACCGCTGGACGATTCAGAACACAAACTCGGTGAATCTTTGACGGCTGCTGTTAAACGCCTCAGAGCCATGGAACGCAGATTCCAAAACTATGAAGGTTTTAAGGAAAGATACGCAACGTTTATGCAAGAGTATGTAGACTTGGGCCACATGCAGTTAATTCCTGATTCGGAAGTAGCAGTTGATTGTACGAAGTCCTGCTATTTACCTCACCATGGAGTTGTTAAGGAAGACAGTCTCACGACCAAACTTCGCGTTGTATTTGACGGGTCATGTGTTACGTCGTCCGGAGCATCACTCAATGATTTGTTGCTAAACGCGCCCAATATCAATGCTGATTTATTTGATGTCCTTCTGCGATTTCGTTCTTTTCCGGTGGTATTTACAGCGGACATCGAAAAGATGTACCGCCAGGTATTGGTGCATCCAGACGATACGAACTATCAGCGCATAGTATGGCGAGATTCATCGGATAAACCCATACAGCATTTTCGGCTTTTGACTGTCACCTACGGTCTCAAGAATTCTGGATTTTTGGCTATGGCAGCGTTAAAGAAGGCAGCGGAAGTGTTCGAGAAAAAATATCCTGAAGCTGCTGAACGAATTAGGGAGCACACCTACGTCGATGATCTGACTTCGGGAGCTGATACTGACGAAGAGGCAATAGAGTTGATCAAGCAGATTAACGAGATCCTACACCATGCTGGTTTCATCTTGCGGAAGTGGAGTTCGAATTCAACAACGGTTTCCAGCTCACTTTCAGATGTCAACGTTAATGCCAAACCAATCAAATTCCCGGACGAGCGGAATTCAGTGAAGGCGCTTGGTACTCATTGGTTACCCGAAGCTGACGTGTTTACTTTTAAGATTAATTTGCAAGTTGATGGTCCCAACACAAAACACCAGTTGCTGTCGGACACTGCGCGGTTGTTTGATCCGTTTGGATGGTTTGCACCAGTTATCATTCGTGCAAAAATTCTTTATCAACAATGTTGGCTTTACGATTTGAATTGGCATGATGCATTACCTCCGTGCATCGGAGATGCATGGGAACAGATGAAACAAAATCTTTCACAACTCGAGCAAGTTAAAATTCCCAGATGGATGGCAAACTTTAAGAGTCAAATTGAACTGCATGGTTTCTCAGACGCTTCTGAGGAAGCATACGCCGCAGTAGTTTATTTGAGAAGGGTTAGCGAAAATGGTCAAATTAGAGTTAGCCTGATTGCAGCTAAAACGAAGGTGGCACCGGTTAAACAAGTCACGATCCCCCGTCTCGAACTAAATGCAGCAGAACTGTTGGCTAGGTTGATGAAACGTATAGCAGGACCACTCGGACGTTTTCAAATTCAACAGTTTGCATGGACTGATTCTACCATAGTCTTGCAATGGCTTAGTAACCACCCACGCAAGTGGAACACCTACGTAGCAAACAGGGTGTCCACGATTCTAGATATTTTGCCTCGTCGGCATTGGGAGCATGTATCGTCACACGAAAATCCTGCAGATTGTGCCTCACGGGGTATAAACCCTTCAGAGTTAATCAACCATCCACTTTGGTGGACAGGACCTCCTTGGCTAGTAGAGGATTCCTCAACATGGAAACACAACGTTATTGAGGAAGAATTTAACGATGATATGCTTGAGGTGCGTAAACGATTTCAATCGCTCAACATACTGGTAGCACTCCCAAGCACCAATTACGTGATAGAAAGGCAGATACTTGATCGGAAGTCTACTTTGAATGCAGCATGTCGGCAGCTAGCATTCGTGAAGCGTTTTATCGCCAACATGAAGGCACCGAGAGTTCAAAAACCCAAACAAAATGGTATGATAACGCCGTCTGAGTTGCATGAGGCCAGAATACAATTCGCAAGGTTGGCACAGTGTGACATTTACGAGAAGGAAATCAACTGCTTAGTTAACGGTCGGGAAGTTTCTGTGAAATCTAAGATCAGTGATATGTACCCATTTCTAGATAACGACGGAACAATGCGAGTTGGTGGTCGATTACAACACTCCAGCCGTCCATTTCGCATTAAGCATCCTGTAATCGTACCCAAGGAACATCGATTTACAAAGCTGTTAGTGGAGGAACTACATGTTCAGAATTGTCACGCCGGTCCATCGTTGTTGACCGCAACAATCAACCAGTACTACTACATTAAGGGGTGTCAGGACGTAGTGAAACAAACTGTGCGTAACTGTGTTAAATGCTGTCGCTTGAAGGCAAAAACGGCTCAACAATTGATGGGAAGTCTTCCAGCGGCGCGTGTAACGGCATGTCGTCCATTTGCCCATGTTGGGGTGGACTATGCAGGTCCCATTTTAGTTCGCTCCAGTAACACTCGAGGAGAGAGATCAATGAAGGGATATATCGTCGTTTTTATATGCCTATCGACCAAGGCGGTGCATTTGTAGGCAGCGGGAGATCTATCGACTGCTTCGTTCTTGGGGGCGTTGAAACGAATGATTGCGCGGCGAGGATATTGCAATGAAATATGGTCCGATAACGGTACAAATCTGGTTGGCGCTGATCGACGTTTGAAGGAAACTTACTCGGCATTGATGACTCACAGCAAGGACGCAGCGCGTCATTTCAGCAATCTTGGTATAAGCTGGAAATTTATACCACCCTCCAGTCCTCACCAAGGCGGTATTTGGGAAGCAGCAGTAAAAAGCGCCAAGAGGCTGCTTCGACCAATCGTTGGAAATGAGAAGTTGACTTATGAGGAGCTGACTACAGTTCTTTGCCAAATCGAGGCGTGTCTTAATTCGAGGCCGCTGTGCCCCATTTCGTCATCGGTCGATAATTTTGAAGCGCTCACACCGGGGCATTTTCTTGTGGGCCAGCCGTTAAATCTATTACCCAAACCTGATGTTTCACAAGTACAAATGAATCGACTTGATTGTTGGAAGAAGGTTCAGCGCTATACGATCGAGTTTTGGAACAAGTGGCGAAATGAATATCTCGCAACATTGCAACCAAGAGGAAAATGGAGAACAAGCCAGGAGAACATAAAACCAGGTCAGCTAGTCTTGGTGAAAGGCGATAATGTACCACCCTCAGCGTGGGAGTTGGCCAGAGTATCTGCAGTGCATCCAGATCAGCAGGGATTGGTGCGTATCGTCACTTTGCGTCGAGGCAAGACAGAGTATCAACGTCCAGTTCAGAAGCTATGTCCACTTCCGGATTGAGGTGCTACCTCAAGGCGGGGAGGATGTTGAGGTGTTTTTAGCAATCCCCTGGTATACAACCAGTCTATTTTCTTTTATATCTTTATTTGGCAAGAGAAAGGGAAACGAAAACTAAAATTTCACTTGTAACGGAAACGTAGAGCAATAAAGTCGCTTTTTTTACTCGCTCGTTCTTTTATTGCGTAGTTATTGTTCTCGGTTAGACCACGTGGAAAGTCGGTTCTCTGGCGTCAGTGTCCAGTCCAGGTTCCAGTTACTTCTCGTTTATCCGGTTCGTCCATTCAACAACAACATGTTACATACTACATAATATTTCACATGTTATATTTTTCGTGTTACAATACGTGTAATATGTTACATATCACGTGTGACACGTACAGAACAAGTGACATGTTACTTTTCACATGTGATATGCTACATGTTACGTGTTACATGATAGTATTACACCGATTTATGTAAAGTTCGATTTTTCAAAAATTTTCTTAATTTCCCAACTTCAGCAGCTTAAGCAGATTTATGCAAAAAACTCATTTTCGAAAAAAATGCTCTTTAGACCACTCTGTTTTGCAACGGCTCATTTGTCGATGCATTAGTGTGAGCTTTAATTATTTTAGATCAGAGCAATTCTCGCTGAAACTAGGCCACTAGGTGCACAAGGTCTTTCAAATTTGATATAAATGCACATAGTTGTTAGAAATAGAGAAAAAATGATAATGCCATTTTTGTTCGATCGAATTTGTTGATCCCTTGGTCACCAAGGGGTGAAACAGCTTTCAGAAAAGTTGAAATTTTAGTAATTCTTGATGTATTATTTGAGGTACATCTTTGAAATTCGTTATGTAAAGTACTACAAGTAGCACTTTTCTGTAAAGAGGAATGATAGGGCTTTCATTTGAAGTGATCAGAATTCAGGCCGCCATCTTAAATTTGGCCGCCATTTTGAATTATATCAGAAAAATGTAATTTTGACCAAGTTCGCAACGACCGATTTTCGATCTGAGACGACCAACATTAGAAAGCTGAGAAAAAATGCTATAATAAAAAAATATACACTTTATAACTTTTTCTTTGGTTTCATTGTTTAGGTAATCTTTTGTAGTTTTTATAAAAAAATAGATTTTCAAAAAATGAGCTTTTTCAGATAGGTATCGGCTCGATTATCGTCAGGTTTACCCTTAATTAATTTTTTGCATGATGGTTCTTCATAATGCAGCATCTTCCTGCAAAAGATTAGTTCTCTATGTTTTCATTAACCTCCGGACGATAATAGATAAAACCTGACGACAATTTTACATTTTTCTTTTACATTTTTTTTCAAAAAAAAATTATTTTGAAGTGTATATTTTTTCGGAGAGACAAAAATACTATCTACAACTTTATAGAAAACGTCGTACGGATCAAACAAACCGTGTTGGCCCTGAAAATATTTGTAATCATCAATACCTTCCCTAAAAATATCCGGATATCCGGACATCCGAATAATATTCGTTTACACATCCGTGATCCGAGCTTCGGATAACCGGATCACGAATATATCCGGTTGAAGGTCCCAGCACTATCTCAAATATGAGTCATGCCATAAAAAAAAACTAAACCAATAGCACAAAATAATATCTTTTGCCTATAGCAATATCTATGCAAAGTTGCAACCAAATTAAAAATGACTATTTAAATAAAATATTAAAACTGGGACATTTTTTGTGGAACTGCTCAGTAATAAAAACCTATCGCTTTGTTAGTATCAAACATGCTAGTGTTGTATGCATTATTCTCACTAACACAAAAAAACAGTAGTGGCGTACCAGTTGCAGCATCAATCGATTATGATATATGAAGATAGTAGGGTTATAACACGTGCATCCACTTGGTCTCAGTAGACAGGTTACTACGTTGATCGCGCGGTATACGTTGAATATTTTGAAACTCAGTTTGGAAAATAGGTTCAATTTATGGGTTACCACTGATGCTCACCTAATTTTTTCCTTGCATCTTATAGCATTTTTTCTCAGCTTTCTAATGCTGATCTTAGATCGAAAGTCGGTAGTTGCGAACACGGTCAAAATCGCATTTCATAATTCAAGATGGCGGCCAAATTCAAGATGGCAGCCTAAATTCTGATCACTTCAAATGAAAGCCCTATCATTACATTACATTACATCTTTACATAAAAGTGCTACTTGTAGTACTTTACATAACAAATTTTAGAGATATAGTTTAAATAATACATCAAGAATTACTGAAATTTCAACTTTTCTAAAAACTGTTTCGCCCCTTGGTGACCAAGGGGTCGACAAATTCGATCAAACAAAAATGACATTATCATTTTTTCTCTATTTCTAATAACTATGTGCATTTATATCAAATTTGAAAGACCTTGTGCACCTAGTGGCCTAGTTTCAGCGAGAATTGCTCATCAATGACTCGGCATTGATGGTTTGCACTAAAAAATTTATCAAAACGAGAGATGAAATAGAGATAATTTTTACCAAATTGTTTATATTCTTAAATTCTACTATCTTCTACTACTACCTTCTGCCTCTGCCGCCATGCTTGATAGAATACGAGTTCCGTTTAACTCATGTGTTCGTTTTGTCGTAAGACTTGAACAGATACTCTAGTGTTACTCATTGGCAACAAAACCTCTTAGGTTGTTCTTTTTCAAATTTTCCGAAATCCAAAATCTCATTAACGGAAAAGCTTGAATATCTCTACAACAAACTTGTACCTTTTGTAACCGTTTCACTTTCCAGAATACAAGAGTGAGAAAATTCATTTTACCGAGATATCACAATGCACAATACGGCAAATCCTTTTTCGTGCGAGGTCTTATTGGAACAAACTCCCTCGGCACATCGCTTTAACCGACAGCACCGGTAGTTTTTAAGAGGAGATATGGAGATTCGTAATTTATATAGGGTATCGAACGTCTTCGCAGTGGTTTTCTTTGGCCCTCTTTTACATAAGATTGCTGCAAAAAAACTGCCGAAGAAAACCACTGACGAAGACGTTCGATACCCTACTTTGTAACGAAAAAGATTTATGTCTTATGTTACGTGTTTAATAAAGCAATACAAATTAATGACATGCTGTTTTCGTTTGTTTAGTTTGCATTGCAAAATGAACTGTACCTGGAATTGCATATACTTTGTTACTCGAATTCATTGATGATGTACATATGACCAGACCAACCAACTCCGCTAGTATGTTACCAACTAGCCCCTCATGTATTGAATATGAAAATTACTTAAAATATGTGAAAATAAAATTTTGGCGAGAGTTTGCGTTACACAATTTAAAACTAATAAAAAGGACTTTCATTATGCTTTGAACACCTGGTTTATTTCAATTTGGCTAGCTTTGTTCAGACAAAAAGTTTCGACTTGAAAACCGAATAACCCATATAACACGATTTTTTGCGTAAATTCGAAGATATCCTCATTGACCAACTTACTCCCTAACCCTAAGTTAGCAAACTTTAACAATAATCGGTTAAAGTTACCAATCGAGGGACACTATTCCAATCACCCCTAAGCTATTTTAAGCAGTTCCCATCTGTTTTGCAGTTTTTTTTTCAGCACCCGAAGTGGCTCCTGAATGGCTGCAATATAGGTCGATTTGTTTCGAACGGGTTTGTTCACAAATTTCTTTGTGATGAACGGTATTTCTTATATTCGTAAGACAGCTAGACAATCAAAGTTTTCGTTTCCATCATTGAAATTGTCGATATTGATCAAAATGCAGGAGTTTGAGGCCTGTTTTCTTCGACTGATTAAAATAGGCGCTACTGCTTAAGCCGTTCCTTACCCTATCAATATTTAATTCAACTTGCATTTGCAATGATTATAAAAAAACCACAAAGTTATTTTAAAAACATATGCTTTCGTACGCCAATTATATGTAGCATATTTACGTGTGCAGAAGCCTTCATCTTTATTCATTTTCAAACATTTTTTAGTTTATTTACTAAATAATATTTGAAAACGTTCATTCAATAAATAATATCTGAATATTAGGAAAATAACAGCAAATGAAATCGTGAATGTTAAAAATTAATTGAATAAAGAAAAAAAATGGGTGGAACAAAGTTTACGATAATTTAACAGTTTGTTACTGAGTCAAAGTCTGAAACTGCTGTTGAGAGAAGGGTATAGACGGATTCCGTGCCAACTCCATTGAGGGATTGGCAGTACTTTCTCAATATACCGTCATACACGCAAAAGTTCAAGCTTAGATCATCCGATGTGTCCTCTCAAAACGCACATCAAATGCTCTGGCTTTTACACAACAAATGTATTCAGAGGATAACGCAACAGCTGCGTAATGAATACATTTACAGAGATTGAAATCATAATATGTATAATACACACAAAATCGTAGTGTTTCGGTAGACTTCGGTTTTAGGCAAACGATCAGTTTTGGGGCGCTGAAAAAACCGCTGGTTACTTTCGTGAGTCGGTGCGTATCAAAAGCTCGTGCATCCCTAATCACCGTCAGCAACCGAAACAGCCAACAGCGAGCCTCGTTGAAACATAATTTACTGACGCTGGTGCCAGTAACGTGGAACCGAATGCATATGAATAAAACCAGAATCGCCGTTAAATGCAAAATGTTTGGAACAAATCCAATGTCTTTTCAATTGTTATTGATTCGATGATGTTTTTGAATGACCGGATTCATGATAGTGAATCGATCAGTTCATATTTTAGTTAACCTAGTCAGCACCAAAATCATCAATATTGATTACTGCTTGCACTGCTTTAACGATAGACGCATTCTGGAAAATATTACCAATACCAGTACGACTCATCATGGCACCGGTTAATACTTCAAAAGTGTTTCGTTCGATTTTTGAGCCGTCCAATACATTGAACATTCGCTAGAGCACCAAATGTATTATGAACAACACACTTTGGGTGTCAAATAAATGTTGTGTGAACAAAAAAAAAAAAAAAAAAACAACACACTTCCGTTGTACTGGTTCCGAAACAGTACAGAAATTGCTCTAAAAAACGCAATATTGATGTGGTTACGCACAGTCCAACTTTTGCGTGTACACAAATTAGGTAGCGCATGAATGGGGGAAGGAGATTGAGGTTGCGTTACTTATTGTTACGCAGGGGGAAGAGGTGGTGTTGTTGAGACAGTTAAGTAACGGTGATGCTTGCTTAAAATTGAAAATTTGGAGGGGGCAGGTTGTTTAGCGTTACGTAATTTTAGGCAGGGGGATCGAACGTTACTTTTTGTTACATAGAGGGGATGGAACTGAAATCTAGATTTTACGTTATCCGTGCACGTCGCCAATCTAGTGAAACTTTTTGGGAGTGTAGGTCTAATTTTTTTCCAGCGTAGAATCTCAAATTCAATTTGTTCAACACAGCAAAGCAAAGCCTTGAAGCCACATTCCGATTCGGAACTTGACCTTCTGTTTATTTATACAGACTTCGCAGCCGACTGTTCAGTGTACAGGAGGTTTTTGGATTCCAGACGGAAAAACTAAAATAGGTTATCGGCTCTATCGTCAGGTTTTACCTATTATCGTCCGGGGGGTAAATAATGTCCAAGATCGTTAATTTCTTGCATGATGGTTCTTCAGAATGCAGAGTACCTTTCTGCAAAATATTAGTTTTTTATGGCTTCATTAACTCTCCGGACGATAATAGGTAAATCCTGACGATAATAGAGTTAATCCTGACAATAATAGAGCCGATACTCTGTATGATTAAAAAACTGTTTGTTTTAGCACATATGGCAAAATCGAACCGTTCCTTAATTAAACCGTGCACGGGGTCTGTATTTTCAATGAAAACTCGGATAATTTACTAAAAGTCATCCCTTCAAAACTTTTTTTCTAACTCATGGAAGCGTCAATTGACGCATGAACATTTCAAAAGTAAAAAAAAAACGTGAAAAATACTAGACATTAAAAGGCTTTTGTTAGCAGAGAGAGATTCAGAGTGCCGATTTTAAAATGTTTGAGAGTTTTAGGCAATGGGACACCTAAAAAAATGTCCAATCGAAAGGGATGGCGCTTTTTCAGTGGTAGTGAAATTAAAATTTCTCCGAGTATTCATTGACCAAGAAATGCTTTCTATACATGTTATTCTAACTTTCTAGTACTTAATTTCACTGAACGCAATCTATTTTTATTAAGAAACATGTTTTTCCTATATAACAGCATTGCGTATTACTACCATGCGCACAAAACTAATCAGGATGGATCAAGGTTGCAAAAAGTAGGTTCTCTCATACAAATGCGGAGTTACTGTAATTGACTTTCGATAAGTTCAGGACTTTTGAGGACTTAGATGGAATCAATAAAATTCGGTTCTGGCTCTTTGCTCTTAGGTTTTAACATTTCCATATGACGATGAACCACTTTAAGACTCAGTAAGATTCGGATGCGATTGGAAATATCGATAGTTCCTACTATCCTTTAATTATTGGCCACTCAGAAACATTTGCGTTCACTGGTGTGATTCATTAACAGAAATGAACGGCGGTGTCCCATTAAACTAACTGTCTGAAAAACTTATTTTGAAAGATATCCAAGGGGCCGACAATCCACGTGGACACAGGAATCTTTTTTTGTTGCTTCACCAATAAACCAGCCACAGGTTGGTTCGCCACCGGCACCGCAAACGCAAAACACAAAAATCATCATTTTAGACCCCCCTCTCCCCGTCCTTCCTCGTGGACAAGCGTAGACATTCACCAAATCCCCCCCCTTCCCCCTCTTTGGCAACGTGGACATTTTTTTGCAACGAAAAGTCGAAAAACGTTTATTTCTGTGGTTTTATTTAGCGAGTGTCTCTTCTGACCAATTTTTGTAGGGGTACCTGGAGTAATAAGCACCGTTGAGGCAATATGCACCCCCTTCGATTTACCATGGAGAAACATAGTAAAGCAAAATAATAATTCCATTATTTGAATTTATATTTTCTATAGTCAGCCTGTCAGATTGGCAGCACTAGGCCCTGGTGCTACATTCCGATTCGGAACTTGACCTTCTGTTTGCTATACACAGACTTTGCAGCCAACCGTTAAGTGTACAGGACAATTGCGGGGCTAGCGCTACGATCCTACTGACACTAACAGTATCTCCCGAGTCAAGACTCGAACCTACGACGATTGGCTTGTTAGGCCAGCATCGTACCTCGAGACCAGCTGGGGAGTTTGGCAGCACTACAATGTCAGAAAATGTAAATAAATACAAAAAAAAGTTTCCGTTGTATTCGGTCTAATTTTTTTCTCAGCTGAATTAAGTGTTTTCAGTCTTCAATTGTTCTTTTCCACCATAGAAAAGTGTTATTGCATCGAATATATGTCGAGCAACATATTTCTAATGAAATATCGATAAGTTTCAATGAGAACTACCGTTATGTAACCAGAAACATTCTTTTTTTACGTTCGGGGCATAAACTCGGGACAAAAGGACTCTTTGTAAACAATTTTTTTGCTTACATTTTATCTCGTTTCCAGCATGGTCCGATAGTCCCATCGGCGGTCATGGACCATTAAACAGCTTGCCGCTTGAGTGTATGGAATTCCAAAGAAAACCATTTTGCTATTATTTATTAGATGACAAAATGAGCCGTACTACCCCAATATTGTGGTGCATTTTGTCCCGTGAACGGGGTGCATTTTACCTCATTTGCATGGTGTTTCTTGCCCCTTTATTGCGGTGCATTTTACCCCAGCAAAGGTGCATTTTGCCTCGATTGACAACTTTTATAAATTACTAGCTGACCCGACAAACTTCGTCCCGCCTATTTTTGTGTTTAATTTAAAATCTTTCAACATTTCAAATCCATTGATTTCTTGCGATTTGTTTATATCGTTTGAAATGATTGGTTTGATCGGAATGACAACATCCTCGACTTTTGCCTTTAGTACATCACCTCTATTAAGGAAATACTTATATTGGGTGGTATTCAGTTATTTTCGTTGTTTTCCAGAAACTGAAAGGGGTCATCTTCAAATTCAAAATGATGTCCATGGTCAATGCTTGGCTTCTATACATCATTTCGATTACGGAAATATCCATATGTAGTAGTATTCGGCTGTTTCCCAGAAGTTGCCATCTTGCAATTCAAAATGGTGTCTGAGGTCAATTTTTTGCTCTCTGCATCATTCTGGTTGAAGAAACACTCATATTGGGTGGTATTTGGTCACTTTAGGCTATTTTTCAGAAACCAAAAGTCGCCATCCTGGCCCCTGAGCGTCATTCTGGTTTGAGAAACACCCATAATAGGTTTATATGATTTTTTTCGGCTGTTTTCCAGAAACTGGAAGTCACCATCTTAGAATTCAAAATGGTGTATGTGGTCGATTCTAGCTCCTGTGTATCATTCTGGTTCCGAAGAATCTCATATTGGATGGAAATCGGCCATTTTTGGCTGTTTTTGAGAAACCGGAAGTCGCCATCTTGGATTTCAAAATGGCAATTAGAGACAATTTCTGACCTCTGAGCGTCATTCTACTCATATTGGGTGGTATTTGGTGATTTTCGGCTGTTTTCCATTCACCGGAAGTCACCATCATTCAAAATATTGTCTGAGGTCGATTTGTGGTTTCAGTGCATCACAATTCCGGAAATACCCATATTGGGTGGTATATGGTCATTTGCCGCTGTTTTTCAGAAACCGGAAGTCGCCATATTGAATTTTAAAATTGCATTTGGAGACAATTTCTGCCCTCTGAGCATCATTCTGGTTAAAGAAACACTCATATTGGGTGGTTTCCAGACACCGGAAGTCGCCATCTTACAATTTAAAATGTTGTCTGAGGTCGATTTGGGGTTTCAGTGCATCATAACAATTTCGGAAATACTCATATTGGGTGGTATTTGGTCTTTTGCCGCTGTTTTTTAAAACCCGAAGCCGCCATCTTGAATTTAAAAATGGCAATTGGAGACAACTTCTGGCCTCTGAGCGTCATTCTAGTTAAAGAAACACTCATATTGGTTGGTATTTGGTCATTTGCCGCTGTTTTTCAGAAACCGGAAGTCGCCATCTTGGATTTAAAAATGGCATTAGGAGACATTTTTGCCTCTGAGCATCATTCTGGTTAAAGAAACACTCATGTTGGGTGGTGTTTGGTCATTTTCGGCTGTTTTTCGGACACCGGAAGTCGCCATCTTACAATTCATAATGTTGTCTGAGGTAGATTTGTGGCTCCAGTGCATCATAACAATTCCGGAAATACCCATATTGGGTAGTATTTGGTCATTTGCCGCTGTTTTTCAGAAACCGGAAGTCGCCATCTTGGATTTCAAAATGGCATCAGAAGACAATTTCTGATCTCTGAGCGTCATTCTGGTTAAATAAACACTCATATTGGGTGGTATTTGGTCATTTTCGGCTGTTTTCCAGACACCGGAAGTTGCCATCTTACAATTCAATATGTTGTCTGAGGTCGATTTGTGGCTTCAGTGCATCATAAAAATTCCGAAAATACCCATATTGGGTGGTATTTGGTCATTTGCCGCTGTTTTTCAGAAACCGGAAGTCGCCATCTTGGATTTCAAAATGGCATTAGGAGACATTTTTTTTGCCTCTGAGCGTCATTCTGGTTAAAGAAACACTCATATTGGGTAGTATTTGGGCATTTTCGGCTGTTTTCCAAACACCGAAAGTTGCCATCTTACAATTCAATATGTTGTCTGAGGTCGATTTGTGGCTTCAGTGCATCATAACAATTCCGGAAATTGGTCATTTGCCGCTGTTTTTCAGAAACCGGAAGTCGCCATTTTGAGAAGGATGTCGAACCATTATGGACATGTTTGTTACACCTAAAAACATTCACCTGCCAAATTTTGTTGTATTTGCTTGATTGGTTCTCGAGTGCGAAATTTGTGTTTCATTTGTATGGGACCCCCCCCCCTTATAGAAAAGGAAGGGATATCAGACCATTATGGATATATTTGTTACCCCTAAAAACATTCACCTGCTAATTTTGGTTCCATTTAGTTGGTTAGTTCTCGAGATGTGCATAAATTTGTGTTCAATTTGTTTGGAACCCCTCCCTCACATAAGAGGAAGGGGCGTCGAACCATTCTGGACAAATTTGTTACCTCTGAAAACATTTACATGCAAAATTTGATTCTATTTGGTTGATTGGCTCTCGAGCTGTGCGAAATTTGTGTTTCATTTGTATGGGACCGCTCCCTTATAAAAGAGGGAGGGGTGTTAAACCATTATAGATATATTTGTTAACCCTAGAAATATCCACCCGCCAAATTTGGTTCCATTTACTTGGTTAGTTCTTGAGATATGCAGAAATTTGTGTTTCATTCGTATGGAACTCCTCCCTTCCAGAAAAGGGAAAGGTGTCGAACCAATATGGACATATTTGTCACTTCTTAAAACATCCATATGCCAAATTTGGTTCCATTTGTTCGGTTAGTTTTCGAGATGTGCATGAATTTGTGTTTCATTTGAATGGGACCCCTCCCTTCCAGATGAGGGAGGGGTCTCAAACTATCTTAGTCACCTTTCTCGGCCCCTAAAACCCCTACATACAAAATTTCACGCCAATCGGTTAAGTGGTTTCCAGCCTATATGAATCAGACAGACAGACAGAGCTGCATTTTTATATGTTTAGATTACACACACCTAAAAAAACGTGTGTTATGCATTTTCTATAATGTTTTAGCATCAGATACGAGTTTGAACGAATAAATGAGGGTTTTTTTTTTCATTTTGATCAATACAGACCTCGTTCGATTTTGACACGTTTCGTTTTTGGCACGATTCAATTTTGGCACCATAAAAACTTTGGGCGTGTTGCCACCAGCAACCATCCAAGCGTTGAATTGAATTTTTTCAGTCCGGTAGGCATCTGAGAACACTGTTCGGATTGGTTATATAATTGGCTATTGAATTTTCTCTTTAGTCCGGTAGGTATCATAAAAAATTTAAATTTGGTCGTGTTGCCAAAATCGAACAATGGCCTGTATATAACATTTGTTTTATCTCTCTTTAGCTTTAACAAGAATATACAGTCAGGTTTTTTTTTTACGCGGGGGATACGTACCTCGTAAAAAAAACCGCGTTAATTCGAAAATCCGCGATAAAAAAAACCGCGCTAATTCAAAAATCCGCGTAAAAAAAACGCGTTAATTCAAAAATCACGTTTTTTTTTAAAACAATTGTCCTCTTTGACGGTCATTCCGGATCTTTCGGTGGGCGGAGAGTATTTTTTGGACAAAATCTTTTACTAGATAAACACTTAAACGTTTCTGGTTCCAAACCCACGTAAATTCGGAAATTCGGGAAAATTTTTTTGAATTAGCGCGGTATCGTGTAAAAAAAACCGCGTTAATTCAAAAATCCGCGTAAAAAAACCGCGTTAATTCAAAAATCCGCGTAAAAAAACCTCGTAAAAAACACCGCCTATAAAAAAACCGCGTAAAAAAACCTGACTGTACCTACTCTGCTTTCGGTAACTGGTGCATTTCTCCCTAGCAACAACCCCTATTGCAGATGGCGAGTCGGCTGGATTTTGGACGAATAGCTCATCGGTCACTCAGCTGTCACCAGCCGAGGTTCACACGCGTTCCTCAATATAACATTTTGCTTGCTTCATTTTCTGCAACAGAGGCCTATGCTTTGAATGACGCTTTCAAACGCCAGAAAAAAAAACAACACAATAGATTTAAAAATCCACTCTAAAAAGATTTTGATTTCCGAAATTGTTGTAAACTGCTCATAAAAAAAAACAATAAATAATTAAAACAAACCGGATTAATATGGCAGAAAGCTTTCGTAGAAGCTAGAAAGATAAAATCTTCACTACAAAGTCAAAGAGTTAAAAAAAACGCAGCATACTGATTGAAAACATTTTTACCAGAAAATAAAAAATATATAATTTTAATTTCAGGAAAACAGGCAAATCCTAAAAATCAGAAAAAAAAACAAATTGAGCTCAAATTTATCTTATGTCAGGAAAAGACCGAAAACAACTAAAAAAATATATCCAGAAATTAACGTTAAAAATTCTAAAACGTCTTTAAAAACTGGAAAGAAAGCATACAAAAGTTTACACTGGAAAAAACATCCCTGATATCTAGAAGAAATCGAGAAGAAAATAATCCTGAATATAACTTCAACTGACTAAAAACACGTTAAGTAAAAACAAAACAAAATCTCTAAAAACTATTATAATTTGTTTAACCTTTTCGAAGCAAAAAAAAAATATTCTAATATAAAATATTTTTTTGGAGAATCTATACCGAGCGTCTTAGCAGAGTGATTTAAAAAATCAAAAGGAATAATTATCGGTTTCCGTTAGACTCTACTAGAAAATTTGAGAAATAAATGTTGAAATTCAGTCCGCGCAAATATATATTTCGACTGTGACATACAGTCATCCTCAGTGCTTCTGTGTCCACAGTCCACAGTCCACAGAAGCACTGAGGATGACTTTTCTAGTAGAGTCTAACGGAAACCGATAATTATTTCATCATATTATCATCACACCACCCCCCCGCCCCCTTCTGTCGACAATCGTGGACATTTGAGGAATATAGGAAGCCAATTTCACTATTACACTTCATCATGCAAAGAGGAATATTGCTATTCGAACATCTAGAGTGCATGAAGCCATCACGATTGACAGCATCTCATCCCTGTCTATCTCCAAATGCTGGTCAATATTTCGACGTAACATATATTTATGGCAAATAAATGTTGTAATTGTTTGTCTCTGTGTGCCCAGTAGTACTCTGATGTACATATACAAATTTATAGAACAAATGAAGAGGAATAAAAAAATAGTGCATTTTATGGTACATTACTTTTAATAAAATATAGATTTACGTAGAGAAAAATTTTTTTTTTAATTCGATAAGTTTATTAAGGAATCGATACATTTAATCAAGTTGTTATTTGATATGACGAGTTGGAAATGTATTTTAAATGCAACATATTCAAAGTAAGCCGTTTTCTTTCAAGAGATTATTACAATTCTTGGTGCCTTGAAATTACCACGAGCGGAAAAGAATTAACGCTTAGGTCAAATATCTGTGAATTTTTTTGGTCGTGTGTGTGCTAATCAAACGCCATACGCTTCAACTTCAAGTTGAACGAAACTTCTACTGGAAAATTGCGAGTTAGATGTGGATCAGTTCCCGTAGAAATTTATTTCAAAAAAGTTTCAAGAAACAGGATATTATATGACACAGTGCAACCATTTTTTTGCCTTGGCTCCTATGTATGATTTTTTGATGAAATTTGATGCAAAACCAGATTTCCCCGAGTTTGAACATATTTCAACTTAAGGGGCAACAATGGCACCATTTTGAATTTTTGAGTAACCGGAAATTTTCGATGTTTTTTCGACGCCATTTTGTTTTAAAACCAAATATCAAAATTCTGAGAGTTTGTCCACATATAAGCATCTTCTTACCCATCTTAAAAAAAACAGATCTTAAATCGGACAAAAACTGAGCTCAAAACGGTGATTCTACGAAAACGATTTTGGCATGGTTTTAGTATATTTTACAAAGCAAAATAATATCGAGTATGTCTGAGCATCAATGATAATCTGATAATATCTAAAAGTGGTAGTCAAATTATGGCTTATATTGAGTAAAAAAGTCTCAGGAATCCATGCCAAAACCGTTTTCGTAGAATCACCGTTTTGAGCTCAGTTTTTGTCCGGTTTAAGATCTATTTAAAAAAAAATGGGTGAGAAGATGCTAATATGTTGACATACTCTTAGAATTTTGATATTTGGTCTTAAAACAAAATGGCGGCGAAAAAACATAGAAAATTTCCGGTTTCTCAAAAATTCAAAATGGCGCCATTGTTGCCCCTTAAGTTGAAATATGTTCAAACTCAAGGAAATTTGGTTTTGGATCAAAATACGCAAAAAAATTACATATAGAAACCAAGGCAGAAAAAAAAGTCAATTTTTGTTGCACTGTGTATAATTATGTTCACTTAATTCGAACATGTCCCAAACATGTCGGAAATGACACAAATAGTAAAAAAAATGGCAGAAGGGAAGATAATGGCAAAATTTCGGAATAAAAATTAAAAACGAACACAAAAAAAAAACAAAATTCCGGATAATCGAGTCTCCGGATAATCGAGTCCGACCTGTACCTTCAAAATGAAACTTGTTGATCCAATATCGGTTAAAAACAGATAACTCGCAATACTTTCAAAAGTAGTGAGAACACTTCTTAGGTATATTCCGTTGTTGATAGGTGCATCCATGATGGATCCGTCAGTCATTCGACGTGAATAAAATGAACACATAAGGGACGATCCATTAATGATGTCACGCAAAATTTGGAGAAAAATTAACTCCCCCCTCCCCCTTGTCACAAGTTGTCACAACTTCCTTGATCCCCCCCCCCCTTAATTACGTCACGTTTTTGTATCCCCCTCCCCCTTCTTTGGTGATAATTGATTGAAATCGAGAAATTTGTTAGGAATGTATTTTTTCTTAATAAGAACGATTTTACTGAAAGAAAAACTGAAACTAGAAGAAAAAGAAGATTATAGAAGATAACTAGAAAAGGCGTTTAGTTCTTAGTTCAAGGATGCTGTTGATGGAGTCGCATATCGACGACATAGAAAGCCAAGACATTAACTGCAGCATCATTGCTGATTTTTGAAAAACCATCAATATTTAGTTCCTCTTCTTCAATCAATTCGCAATCCAAATATTCTCCACATGTTACAATAACCAAGCATTTTTATTTACGTTTTGTCACAATTTTTGTATTGATTGGATTGAGAGACACTAAAAATTAATAAAATTGCGCTGTCATTCATAAATGAACATGCACGGTGAAACGGAATTAAAGCACATTATGCTTTTTTAGGGAGAAAAAAATTGTCATTTATTTTCTCTAAAGCAAATCTTGAGCAAAAAAGGGGATCGTAGAACTATAAATGAATGATGTAAATATTATAAATAGTTCTGAGTTAATCTCTGTGGTTAGGTATGTGACTTTTTTATTTATTTTTTTTGGTTGAAATGTGATGTCACACTCAAGCTAACCCCCCCTCCCCCATATGTCACAAAATGTCACAATAATTGAAACCCCCTCCCCCTCCCTAAACGCGTGACATCATTAATGAATGGTCCCTAACATATGGACTGTTAGCTGGCAAGTAAAACCAAAGATATATGGACACCAAAAAATAATCTTCATACAATTCAACGTTGCGCTACAATACTACAGGTCATTTCATCTGGCCGGGAAATTAACGCATCAAAATTCAAACACCATTGTTTGGAAACTGCTCGTTTGTTGGTGTCCATATATCCTTGGAGTGATAAAAAAAATTCAGGCTAGATCATACGCTAAAAATTTCACGAACTGTTACTAACGGTGATCTCATACGTTGTCCATTAGTTTCTTAAATCCAGTTATTGCCGGCTTGTGGGTCAAACTGCAAAAGAAGCATCAAAAATTTTCAAAAGATGCGAAGTTTTTATTATTTTCACAGCAAAACGTTACTCGTAGCACAGATTGTCGTCTTCAAATAGCCTTATAGTATGACCCGCGATAAGTATAAGGGGCCATCCACATACCACGTGGACAGATTTTTAACGATTTTGCCCCTCCCCCTCCCCCTCCGTGGACAACGGCCCATATAAATTCTGAAAAAATTGTATAGACCGTGGACATTAGCCAACCCCCCAAAGCCGTCCACGTGGTATGTGGATGGCCCCTAACACAAGATATGTTTATTTGTTGCCATTTATTGACAAAATACGACATTTATTTTTCTCAACCCAATACACTAAAGTCGCTTTTTACGCGGGGGATACATGCCGCGTAAAAAAACCGCGTAAATTCCGGAATCCGCGTAAAAAAAACCGCGTAAAAAAATCGCGTAAATTCCGGAATCCGCGTAAAAAAACAGCGTTGATTCTGCATTCCGAGTGGAGGAAAACCGAAGTCCGCGCAAAAAAAATACCGCGTAAATTCCGGAATCCACGTAAAAAAAAACATTCTGCATTCCGGGTGAAGAAAAACCGAAATCCGCGTAAATTCCGAAATCCGCGTAAAAAAACGCGTAAATTCCGGAATCCGCGTAAAAAAAACTGCGTAAATTCCGGAATCCGCGTAAAAAAAGCCGCGTAAAGAAACGCGTAAAAAGCGACCTTAGTGTATTATATATCGTTTAGAACATCAAATAATACATGTGTGTTAGTGATGTTTGTAGCTGACAGGAGTGCCATTTCACAACGGATTCTCAAGCATTTACATCAAGGTACATAATAGACACCATGTGCTACAACAATTACTTCATATTCTCAAAAACGCATGCATCGCGAATTGAGTTTTCTTATCTGGAATTACTATTATACCAATATTATCGGCCAAACTCAACTCTTGATTTTGTTTGAACAGGATTGATTGAGCCGTTACTTTCCTTAATAGCTTTATGACAGTTCGTTCGGGGATATAGACCATTTTACGATTCAGAACTCAATTCAAAAATGAAATTTTGACAAAATGCTAGGAAACAACACTGACATAACGCACGTAAAAGCAACATTAACATCAGCAAATACCTCGTCTCTTGTCATTTCGTAAAATGATCTATTCTGCACTGTTCACTCTAAAAAAGGATTCGCAGATTCAACAATCTTTCATGTGAAAACTCGACGAAATGCCTAACAGAACTTTAAAACACATGTTTTGCTTGGCCACTGTATAATTGATTTGTTCAAAATAATTACACGTTTCTCACAGAGTCACATGATTTAGTTTGTTATGATGTACAATGTTTTTTTGGGACTAGGAGCGAAAATCCGTTATTCGCTTTTCCGGACATAATTGTTCCAGGACTTAAAGTTTATTTAAATTCGGCGTTGTCTGATACTTTGTGGTTACAAAATTAATACAAATTGAGTGAAAACTATGCAATACGTCGCAAGCGACATTTGTATGTAGAAACTTATAGAGGTAAAATCAAACGCGTTAAAAGACAAACATCGAACACTTTTTACATATTTAATTCGCATCTTTAGATATTAAGTAAACCTTGTACACGTTAAGCAAACGGAGAAATCATCGGTACCAAGAAAATTGAACGGTGTTCAAGTGAAACATTCTGAAACCCTATAACAGGTCGCACTCGATTATCCGGAACATCAAAAAAATTTTCATTCCGGATAATCGAGTTTTCCGGATAATCGAATCACACAAAAAATACTGAAATTTTGCGATTAACGAGCATAAAATAAATATTTCTTTTCTTTATTTCACTTGTATGATGCAGTGGCCTAACCAGAAATTATTTCTGAAGAGAAAAGCGGTAAAATCTTGAGAAGCAAAAAAAAAAAATTGGACATTGATTATATTCACTTAATTCGAACATGTCCCAAACATGCCGGAAGTAACTTAAATAGTGAGCAATTCTCGCTGAAACCGTCCCACTGGTGACATGAGGTCTTTCAAAAAGGATATTGTTATGTCTTAATGATTGAAAGTAGCGAAAAAATGAGAAAACCACTTTGGTTAGTTCATATCGATGGACCCCTCGGGCACAAATCGGTTAAACGGTTTTAAAATAAACTGATTTTGGAGCAATTCTTGACCTTTTTATTGATTTATTTCTCTTGAATTTGTCATTTAACCCCCTGCAACGCACTACGCACACCACAGGCTCAGTATATTGCGTTGATTTGATATTGGACGCGCGTCATGCGTTGTACTGTTTGAAGATCGATTTTGAAAAGTGACCAGAATGACAAGGTAAACTGAATGCTCACCTAATATTTTGAATGTATCTTAAAGCATTTTTTCTCAGCTTTCCGATGGTGATGTCAAATTCAAAATCGGTGGTTGCAGACTTGCTCAAAAACACGTTTTTCTGATAAAATCCAAGATGGCGGCGAGATCCAAGATGGCGGCCAATTTTTTTCTACTTCAAATGAAAGCTCTATCATTCTTCTTGAAAACGATGTGTTGGTTGCAGGGGATTCAATGACAAATATAAGAGAAAGAAATCAATAAAAAGGTAAAGAATTGCTCAAAAATCAAGTTTTGTAAAAACCGTTTAACCGATTTGTGCCCGAGGGGTCCATCAATATGAACTAACCAAAGTGGTTTTCTCATTTTTTCGCTACTTTCAATTAGACATAAAAATATCCTTTTTGAAAGACCTCATGTCACCAGTGGGACGGTTTCAGCGAGAATTGCTCAGTAACAAATATGCCAGAAGGGATGGTAAAGGCAAAATTTCGGAATAAAAATTGAAAACGGAACTAAAATTCCGGATAATCGAGTCTGAAATTTAGGATAATCGAGTCCGACCTGTATTAGGATTAAAGCTAAATTAACGTTAGGAAATTGCTCAAACTGGAAAAAGAAAGATTATTGCTTTTCAACCATGCCTGTGTCCCTAGTGAGAATAACACTTTTCATTCAGAGACTTAAATGAGTTTTCCTATAAACCAACGTAGAAGCCGCGAAACCGGCGAGCAATTACTCTGTCGCGCTTCTACATACAATAGGGGCAGCAAAAATCACAAGAATGGTTAAAAAGCTGTAAATTTTTTAGGGCAACTATTTTTAGCTCAAGGGCAACATTTTTTTTTTGCTTCTGTTGATTAGTGTTATCTATAAATATGGTATGGTAATAAGCAAGTTTTTAATAAATTCATAACACAAGTTATGAGAATTGAACAAACAAAATATGATGAAGCACGAGATTCACGGCATACCTACAATTGTTTTAGATTATTGAATTTGAGTAATATTCAACAAGGTGTTGAGAACTTGTAGTATTTTTAATAAACACGTTTATCAAAATTCGATGTTATGTTCAAATATTAGGCATGCAAACTTAAATTGAGTGTGCTATTCAGAAAATCTCAACGAGGCAACAAAACGAAAATGTACATTTAGTTCTAAAAACTTCAGGCTAAAAACAGCAATATCTGAAGTCAATAAAATATTCAACATAAACCTAAGTTTTTACATTTGTATTTTTTATTTCAGTCATATGCATTTATATGCATGATCAAAAAGCAACATGTCCCACTTGCCCAGTACTTTTATTTCGATTTTGCCATAGGCGCGTGAAGAACTGGCAGGCATTCTTGTAGTTAATCATTGTGTCACAAATACGTTGACCGTAAAATACTGCCTACTACAGACATAATGACGCGCAGGGAAATGAAATAAAATTAGGTGTAATTCTGCCGGCAATGATTCGAAAACTTACCAAATTCTTAAAAAAAACCCTGAGATGAGAATCCTTTTCTCGTTATGCACGTGAAAAACAGTAGCAAAACGTTTAGAAAACAGTAAATTTCTTGTATGCAAATATTCTAGAGGGTCACATTTTTCAAGTAGAGGTTCTTGTGATGAATTCGTTAGTTTAAATGCCGTAAAGAATAGATTCGATCCTTTTATCACTTTGGTAGTATTGCATTTAATGCAATTCAATCACATTTGCACTATTTTTTGGTATCGGCAAGCCTATATTACTTCCTTTTTAACCTCTCTGAATTCAGGTATACAAACTGTCACCACCCTTTATTGAGCCATCTTTATTTTTATTTATTTTTTTTTCTGAAATCCAGCTACGACCGATAATTTCACTATTCATTCAGCAGATCAATGGAAAATATTATACCAACATCTTTGTCACAAACACATCCTTTTCCACAGACAGAAAACACTTCCGAAGTTCCGAAGCACTTGAATATACCATTTGTATTCACAGACACAATAATAACTCTACACAAATACGTATGCAATTCGCATTGATCAAAATTCTTTCTGTCACTCACACAAATCGCTCGTTTCCACTCTCCGTGTTCTCATTCGATCTCTGCGACTATTGAAGTTGTGTTGCTGGATTTGTATCTGGGGGATCATTCGGCCACTAAATGCAATCTAACTTTTCTTCCGACTTTCTTCAATCCAATGAAAACATTGAGCAATTTTCACGCTTTTAAACGCATTCTTACCACCCACGAGTAGCTGAGTTTTATTTAGCTTAACGTTGGCTGCACTTTGACTAAACACAGTCCACAAATTTCACTCTGCAATCATAGAAAATCGCTGATAAATTATGTTATGAAAAAAACATCAATTATTATTCCAAACCCAGCACTCAAAGTGACGCGTTAAACTGTGTTGTAACAAAAATGGCTACCCTTAAAAGCTGTTCCTCTGATTGTGCTGTGAGCTGAACTCTCTATAGTCCACACACAATTCACAGCTCAGCTAGCAGTACCTTCTTGCTACTACGGCTGTGGCACTGGCACCCATACAGCTAAAACTATTCTCGAGTTTAATTCAATACACAGTGGGCTAGGGAGAAGCGAATAATACAGACAGGTATTGTACAGTGCGGACGGACTGGGTATTTTAATATTTCGCCACTCTGCAAAAAATGTATATTGTGCAGTGTTTTTTTTTTCAAATGTTACTAGTGTAAGGCTTGAGAAAATTCAATTGAAATTCGATTTTTTCCTTTATTAGCAAGTTTTTTTTTATCAACAACTGTTCTGCTTTTTCGACTTCGTATTTCTAAAACTGGCTTATTACTTGCTGTTTATCTCAAGATTGTTTTTTCATCTTTGGGACCATCCATTAATGATGTCACGCGTTTAGGGGGAAGGGGATTTCGATTATTGTAACATTTAGTGACATATGGGGGGTTAGCTTGAGTGTGACATCACATCACATTCCAACTCAAAAACAAATGAATAAAAAAGTCACTTACCTAACCACACAGGGTGAGGAAAAATTATCCGTGTTCAATGTTTTAGTCATAACTTTATTCTTTCAATATTAAACAACAAATTATTTATACAAAATGTAGATACTTAGCATGGTTTGATGTTTACATCAAAAACTGACGGTCATTTTGGTGGTTATGAAATTGCTCCACAGTGAAAATTTTCTCATCGGTGAATGAAATTGTGCGATGGCGTCCTTCGATAAATTCTCTCAACAGAAAAAACTGTGCACGCTCCATCCAAGTGTTTCATCAATTGGATATGAAAATGACTCTGCATTGTTATTTGAAGAATTTTTTGTATTGAATTCAATGATTTTTCACTTCGTTTTTCCAGCACAAGATCACAGAGATTCTGATGAAAGCATCCTTACGCTAGAGACAAGTATTTGTTTGCTAAAACATCAATAAATTATTGATTAAATTAAATTATTAAATTAATTTAATTCTTTGTTTGCTTTACAGGTTTCTTCAACAGAGAAGGAAAGTTCATATTTGGTGATGAATTTAAAATTTAAATTTTATAAATGAAACAAAGGTTACATTATATGCAATCATTTCCATGTAATACTGTTTTCATTTCAAAATCGAATAAAAATCATTTAAAGCTCGGTAAACATTCATTTGAGATTCAAAATCCAAACACTTTATGTGTAGGGTAACGGGGGTATTTTTACGCATTTTATCTGATAAACTCAATTAATATTAGAAAATTATGCATGCAACATTGAATAACACACCTAAGAATCATACTACACTATAATTTTCGGCGAAAAACTGGCTCTAGGTAGTGTTATTTTGGAATTAGTTTATACATATTCGAAGTCATGGCTGAGTCAACCCAAAGACAAGAGGAAGTGGTAATATACAAGTCAACGTCCGGAAGCTATTGCAACAAATATGTATGCTTTTGAAACAATTCGTTGTTTTAGTAACATCAATAAAATGTCATAGAAACAGTTTGTATACTCTAACATGTAGGAAAAAGTTGAAAAAGTGGTTATACGCATGGCCGAAATATGTTTGCCTCTTTCTGCAGCGAACATATTTTGGCCATGCCAAGTTTTGACATCTCTTTGTTTACCGTTCGGCCGTTTCACGTGAACAAAGAAGCAGCTTGTGACAATTTACAGGTAATTACTTCTTAATTTATCACATTTAACGATATGAAATTGGATGAGAATGTCTGTTAAACCGCTATAAGCCAAATCATTTCATTTTTAGATGCCTAAAATTTACAAAAAATCACAGCAGAAGGATGTTCTCCTCAAACCCACAATTTTTGCTCTAAAAATACTGATGATGATCTTAAATATAATTAGTCCGAACTATATCCATACACGTCTGTGGATATACAGGTGGGCCAAAGTAAAAATTTGGTGGACCAAAATATGTTTTTAGTACTTCGTAGAAATTTTGATATTTCTAGGATATTTTTCAATATATTGCATTGTTGAACGGTGTATATTAAAATAGACACTTAGCTTTTAACAATGGTATAATAGAGTAGGTATTTATGTTGAAAAATTGTGTTTGTTTTTAATGAACTGTGCGAAAACTTCCCAAAGTTGGCCAAAATACCCCCGTTACCCTATATATCATAACACGAGAATTGAAAGTTTTCCTTTTGGAAATGAGGTGTTGCACGATAAATAATTCTAAAGTGTTTCGCATATGAATTCTATATGTTTTGACCAGTAGGGCGAATTCAAGTGCAAAAAACTTTATAATGTGGTGTCGATTTTTTTCAGTGTAAGCTTATTTCAACATCTTTCAAATCTTAGTTATACACTGAAACAAAAAACACGGATAATTATTCCTCACCATGTAGAGTTCAACTAAGAACTATTTATGATATTTGCATAATTCATTCATAGTTCTACGATCCCTTTTTCTGTTAAGATTTACTTAAGATAAAATAAATGACTTTTTTTCGTTAAAAAAGCATAATGTTCGTATATTTTGCTTTACCGTGCAAGTTCGTTCATGAATGACAGCGTAATTTCATAAACATTTTATAGCGAATTTCTTTATTCCACTGTGTGCGGGCAAAACTGCCGAGGAATAATGAAACGTCATCGCCATTTAAGACGCAAGTAAGAAAGAGATGCCAGATAATTGTTTACGAACTTAGCACGTGCGGTGGTGGGTTGAAGCTGACAAATTTTACAGTTACGCTTCGGGCAGCACGGCAGGTCAAAACTGGGTCAAAATCGAGCGAATAAAGAAGGGTTTTGACAACAGTTAGTGCGCTTCCAGGTCAAAACGAGGTGATCTGGTGGAATAAAGAAATTCGCTATTAGTCTCTCTCAATCCTACAAAAATTGTGACAAAACGTAAATAAGAATGCTTGGCTATTGTAACAAGTGGAGAAGATTTGAATTGCGAATTGATTGAAGAATAGGAACTAAATATGGATGTTCTTTTAAAAATCAGCAATGCTGCTGCAGTTACTGCCTCGGCTTTCTATGGCGTCGATATGCGACTCCATCAACAGCATCTTTGGACGAAAGATTAAACACCTTTTCTAGTTTTCTTATAGGGTGATTGATCGTGGTTCGCGCTATGCAAAAACTGATCCTGGTTCGTGCTAATTATTCGATCATCGATATACTATTGAGGTAGTCAGCGATTTTGAATTGAATTACACTAAAGTCGCTTTTAACGCGGGGGATACGTGCCGCGTAAAAAAACCGCGTGAAAAAAACCGCGTAAATTCCGGAATCCGCGTAAAAAACCGCGTAAATTCCGGAGTCCGCGTAAAAAAACGCGTAAATTCCGGAATCCGCGTAAAAAAAAACCGCGTAAATTCCGGAATCCGCGTAAAAAAACCATCGTTAATTTTGCATTCCGAGTGAAGAGAAACCGAAATCCGGGCAAAAAAAATACCGCGTAAATTCCGGAATCCGCATAAAAAAAACCGCGTAAATTCCGGAATCCGCGTAAAAAAACCGCGGAAATTCCGGGCGTAAAAAACCCGCGTAAAAAAGCGACCTTAGTGTAATTTTCGAAGATTCTTCTATTTTTTAACAATATATACCTTTGATTTTTTGAAGAAAAAAAAAACTACTTCAATTAGTTCTGACAATTAAACTAATAAAAGATGTAAATTTGACTGCCAATGTCTCCACCGAAGCAGTCTGTTTAAACTTCTCTACAGGATTTTAGCCCATGATGTAAACATTCAAATTAATTTTAAAACATCGATCCATCTATATTTTACCAGTATTGAAACTTTTTATCATAGAAAAAAATCTCGGATTGTGAACTATTTTAATAGAACAATATTAGTTTTTTGATCCTGGTTCGCACTGCAAATGTTCATGGTTCGTCCTAGCAGTTTCACGAAATCACCGCTAGAGGCAGTGCGCATTGTTTTTTCGCTACGAGTCCTAGCAAAAACGTCGTGAAACAATCGAAACAAGCCGTCGGAATTTTTCTATAAAACATAGGAATTGGACGAAAAACCAATAATTTAACTAGCATTTTTGCTATTGGTTTGATTGGTTTCTGAAACAAGACTCATTTTTTAAAAGCTTTTCAATGTTATTTTGGGAAGGTATTGATAATTACTTATATTTTTAGAGTCAAAACGGTTTTTTTGTTCGGTGTGACGTCTTCAACAAAGTTGTAGATAATAATTTTTTCTCTCCTAAATGTATACACTTTAACAATTTTTTTTTGAAGCAAACTTCAAAGAAAAATTTAAAAAATATTATTAATAAGAGCTCGTTTTTTTTAAATTTATTTTTTTTATGAAAACTGCAAAAAGTTTCCTAAACATTGAGGACCTTCCGATCTATATTTTTTACATTTTACAATTTTTTTTACAGGCTCTACTTCTTTGGAAGGACAAAGACACTATGCCAATGAAACAAACTGTTTTGGCTGTGAAAACTTTTTATTCACAAACAGAGCGAAATAGTCCGAATACTAATTATGCAGAAATTTCTTTCACACTGCTAAGTAGAAAAATTAAGAATATAACTGCATTTTGCACCGAAGTTCGTTCACATTACTTGTATTCCTTCAATCTGCAATGCTCTTCTAGTTTTCATAAAAACGAACTAAGATCATAAATGACGCGAACCACGATCAATATGGCACGAACCAAGATCAGGATTTCGCATGCATTAAAACTTGTGTCATTAATGTTTTCTAGGTGTTTTTCAAGTCAACAATTTTCTTCAGTTATTCAGTTATTCAATCTAAATTTGAGTTGAAAAGTATTGAAGTTTTGGGAAAATCTTGCATTTATTCCTAGGGTGCCGTGAGAAACAATGAGACAGGTACGAACCACGATGAATCACCCTATAATAATCTTGTTTTCCTTTTAGTTTCAGTTTTTCTTTCAGTAAAATCGTTCTTATTTAGAAAAAATCCAATTTTAACAAATTTTTCAATTTTGAATCAATTATTACCAAAGAAGGTGGAGAGGGGGGGGGCTATAAAAACGTGAAGTAATTAAGGGAGGGAAGGTCAAGGAAGTTGTGACAATTTGTGACAACGGAGAGGGGGGGAGTTGATTTTTTCCAAATTTTGCGTGACATCATTGATGGATGGTCCCTTTCTTTTTTCCTCAAAAAAAAAAACATTCCAAAGTGACCTAATATAAACAATAAATCATGAGAAAAAGCACTCACTGACTGGAACAAAGTGAGCTGCTCACCTCGTCTTCTGTAACAGACCCCGTATTTCACATATTTACAATTACTGGTTACTCCCAGTCGTAGGCGAAAACGAAACACTGCAGTATCTTTTTGGCAAATCCTCAGAACTCGGTCTCTAGTCCCTAGCGACTGCGAGTACCGGAATACCACAAAACTAACTTCGAACAAGTCAAACGTAGACTACGCATAATAAATTGGCGTAGTATAATTTGTAAAGAAGGAAATGTAAACGAAGAAGTACCAAAATTTTGTGAAATAATTAATCAAATTATATCAGAAAATGTACCACTAAAAAAAAAAGAAGACGTACGAGCACCAACAAATATCCCGTGTGGTTTAATCCACAATTGAAGAACCTAAAAAATAAAAAACAAAAAGCACATAAAATATACAAAAAGACAACAATAGCGAAAATCTTTAAAATTACCAAGAAATTTGCTGTCAACTTGACGCAGCCATTAAAATTGCACATGAAGAACATAACCGTAAAATCGAACATCAAATCAAGTCTTGCCCTAAGAACTTCTTCAATTACGTAAAAACCAAACTAGAAAGTAACAACTTTCCATCACGAATGCATCTTGACAGTAATGTAGGACATACTAGTAATGAAACATGTAGTCTTTTCGCCACTTTTTTTCAAGAAATATACACCACATTTGAAGAAACAGACCGCGACCGCGAATATTTCTCGTATTTTGCTGAATATTCGAATTCTTTATCTGTCAATCAAATATCTGAATTCGAAATTCAGAACGCACTTAAAAATTTAGACGCTACGAAAGGTCCTGGACCTGACAAAATAGCTCCAATTTTTCTCAAAAACTTGGCGGAAGAACTATCTACACCTTTACTATACCTCTTTAATATGTCTCTGAAGAATGGAATTTCTCCAGAACTCTGGAAAACCTCATATTTAGTGCCGATTTTCAAATCTGGCGCTAAATCTGACATTCGTAATTATCGTGGAATTGCCATTGTTTCATGCATTCCAAAATTATTTGAATCAATAATTAATGAAAAAATCTTTCAGCAAACCAAATTACAACTCAACAACACGGCTTTTATAAAGGCCGATCAACTACCACAAATCTTTTGGAATTCATAACTTTCACTTTGACTGCAATGAACAACGGAACACAGAATCGACATATTGCTCTTCAAGCTCGAAAAATACGGAATGGAAACAAAATTTTTGGAATGGCTGCAGTCATACTTAACAAAACGAACACAAATAGTCCGCTTTCAAAATTCCTTTTCAAACCCAATAGAAGTAACTTCCGGGGTTCCTTAAGGTTCTCACCTGGGCCCTCTTCTTTTTATATTATACGTGAATGACATTTCCTTTCTTCTTAAATCAATACATGTGCTTATATATGCTGACGACATAAAGCTCTTTATAGAAATAATCAATGCAGAAGACTTCGAAATACAGAACTCGTTCGATTTTGGCACGTTTCGTTTTTGGCACGGTTCAATTTTGGCAACATAAAAACTTTGGACGTGTTGCCACCAACAACCATTCAAGCGTGGAATTTAATTTTCGCTTCAGTCTGGTAGACATTGGACAACACTGTTCGGATTGGTTATATAATTGGCTATTGCATTTTCTCTTCAGTCCGGTAAGCATCATAAAAAAATTAAATTTGGACGTGTTGCCAAAATCGAACATGGCCTGTATTCCAGAATGAAATTAATGTATTCTACACTTGGTGCAACAAAAGTCTATTACAACTCAATATTAAAAAAATGTAATTCAATAGCTTTTAGCAGAAAAAACAGTAACACCACCAACAGACATTTTCTTAGGAAACCAACCAGTAGAAAAATGCAAAATCGTAAGGGACCTAGGCGTAGTCTTAGACTCTAAACTTACATTCATACACATTATAACACAATAATCAACAAAGCAAATAGTATGCTGGGCTTTATAAAACGCTTCGGCCATAATTTCCAAGACCCATACACAATTTACCACGCAATTTACGAGCGAGCGAAAACAGTTGTAATATTTGAACAAAGAGAACCATACAACAAACCTGTGCTGACAATTTAGAATTCACATGTTTCGTTCAGTCGCTGTTTAAATCCTAGCCAGCTGATAGGTAAATTCATCTCATACAAAGCCACTACACATTACCTTAGCGTGGGTCCCTTCTCACTGCTCGATACCGGGTAATGAGAAAGCGGACTCTTTGGCTAAGGTGAGCGCAACAAACGGTGATATTTATGAAAGACCAATTGCCTTTAATGAATTTTTCGCATTTGTACGTCAGAATACGATCATCAGTTGGCAAAATTTTTGGACCAAGGGGGAACTGGGAAGGTGGTTACATTCCATAATCCCCAAGGTGTCGACGAACCCGTGGTTCAAGGGGTTGGATGTAGGTCGGGATTTCATTTGCGTGATGTCCCGGCTTATTTCCAATCACTATAGATTTGACGCGCATCTCCGTCGTGTTGGGCTCGGGGAAAGTGGTATCTGTGCCTGTGGTGAAGGTTATCACGACATAGAGCACGTTGTTTGGTCATGCCCTGTACACCGTGATGCCAGGTCTAGATTAATAGCTTCCCTGCAGGCCGAAGGTAGGCAGCCGGCTGTTCCTGTTCGTGATGTCTTGGCGAGCCGTGACCTATCCTACATGTCCCTTATATACGTTTTCCTGAAATCCATCCACGCCCCAGTTTAGTCCTATCCCCTTCCGCCTACATCCAACCAAACGACAAGAACACGTTAAGACCCCGGATCCGGAAACAGCAATCAGACCCGCACGATACTCTCAAGGCCCGATGGAAACAACCCAATATGCCAGTCCGTAATATCTTGGCCCAACGCGGAACAAATTTAATATGCTGCTTACCTATGGCAATGAAAACCATCAAACAGCAAACCTGTGCTTTTAATGCAAAATATTCTAGCTTTAAGTTAGATTTAGTTTCAGCTCGTAGTCGGCAGCGAGGATAAAAAATTTGCTTTTAGTTATTAAGATACTTTAGAAAGTAAGCTACCAGATATAATTGGCGCCGTTAAACATTGAATTGTATTTGTGCCGTGTCAAATAAACTATAGATGAAAGCCACTACACCCTGTTTAGTTCTTCTTTTGAACCACTTGTTTATCGTTACTGTCCAGATAATCGTAGGTCAACTTGGCTAGCAAAAGACCAGAAATTAAACCCAATGTAGTGGCCAATGCTTGGTTACGTGGGATGGCACTTCGCAACACGGCCCAAACTTATATCGAACCGAAGCTGAAAAGCACAGACCCATAAACGCTGTAAGCAACCCTACGTTGATTTGGATCTACTGCCAGATGTGGCCTGCTGTACAAGTACAACGTGGTTCCAAACAGGGTGTGTACCAGAAGAAAATTCGTAACATCTCGTTTCGGTAGAAATCTGATTGCAATGGACGGGTTCATAACGTTGACTGAAAGAGCGGCATAGCTGGCCATACTCTGCAGGGGGAAATAGTAGTAAAGGATGTTCTCTTTGGTCAGAGGCTTCGGGTTGAAGTTCTTTAGAAATGATTGGTTAACATCGGTCATCTTGATTTAGTCTTGCTGCGTGCAACAAATCACAATTTTTTAGAAAATCGAAATTATGTTCCGGATTAAAAATTCACAATCAAACTATTATATATTACCAGGGGCGACTCGTCCATAGGTGCAACCTGTGCAATGCACATGGGGATGTCAGGCAAAAAATGAATCTAAAATCCAAATTCATGCTCTTATTTTCTTGTTATTTAGTTTTATTTTCAAATAGTAACAAAGGGAATTACTTGCTTTTATTCGCGGATAAAATTGTAATTACTTCCCCAAACTCTGATTTTCAGAATTTCTAGTTGAACAGGTAGGTTCAACAGCCACGAGTCGCCCCTGTATATTACATACGTCCGACCAATTCTGGAAAATTGTAGCATTGTATGGAATCCCTATATTGTAACACATGAAAAACGCATTGAATCTGTCCAAAAACAATTTCTTTTGTACGCGCTTCGTAAGCTAAATTGGACAGCATTTTTCTTACCATCGTATGAAGCACGCTACATGCTTATAGACATACAAGCACTTAAAAAACGCCGCGAACTTTCAATGCTTTACTTTATCAATGACATTATTTCTCAACGCGTGCAATCATCTAAATTATTATCGCAACTCAATTTTATGCACCCAGTCGTCAATTAGGAAATCGTAAAATATTTTCGGAAAGCTCTCACAGAACTAACTACTCAAAAAATGGCCCAATAAATCGCATGATGCGTCACTATAATCAGCACTGCGAAAATATCGACATCACTATGGGCAGAAATCAAATCAAAAAACGACTAAAGGTATGTTTAGACTATCTGATTTTTTCATCAGATTCGAGCTGATTGCTCGAAAATATATCGAATGCAATGTTGGTTTACGTTTACACCTATTCGATATTTGATTCGACATGCCGTTCGATTTGTCGAAGGGAATAGGAACGTTTCTATTTTTCGTTCGACTCCAAGAACATAGCAACCTTTGAATTTTTTTAGTTTTTTGTTTTGGCTTTCCATAACAAACATCATTTTCGTTTTTTGTGTCCTGGCAAATATTCAAATGGAGGAAAAATGACATTTATTTGGCAGTTCTTCCTCTCGACTTGTGCAAGCAGTGTGAACACCGCCATACAAACGGGTTTGACAAAGTATGTCGAACGGTAAATCGAGCAGACTACCGATTTCTGCCGTAGTCAAAATCAGACCGACATGTCTAATAGTCTAAACGTACCTTTAGTATACAATACAGTCGCCGTTCGATAACTGCAAGACTTTTCACTGCAACGCTTTTTAACTGCAAGACTGATAACTGCAACAACTTTGCAGTGCAAAGTCATATTTGACATTGAAGTGACAGATCTGGCGGGGGGATTCTAAATGCATTCAAAAATGAAAATTGTTGAATCTCTAGAAACATTCAAAAAGAACTCTTTCATTTCTCTCGATTTTTTTTCAATTTCGTTTACTTGTTGTCTCTTCATTCTAGATGGGATATTATAGATCTCCACTATCAATCAATGAAGCAAAATCACCATGTTATGTGTTTCATTTTACGTAACCACTATAAGAGAAAAAAATATCCCTTGTGCATTGTTTGGCTAGCTTTCACTACTCAGCGAGGCAGTTCTTAGTAGATCACAAACAATATTTTGTGACCTAGCGTTAAATAGACCATTTTACAAGCTGACAGGTGTCACGGATCCTGCTGACATTGATGTTGCTTTTACTTGCGTTATATCAGCGGTTCCGAACTTTCTGTCAAAATTTTATTCATGAATTGAGTTCAGAAACGTCTCGTAAAATGGTCTATTGTAGTCATGAACTTTATCTTCGCCTACATATTGATTATGTAAAGTAGTTACTAAAACGCAATAAATTATGATGCGGAAATATGAATATCATCGTTTCTGAGGAGCTTTTTGAAAAAAACTGTTTTGCCATAATATTACAGTTTCAAAAATTAAAATACGCATTTGGGGCGAATCATTTTTTTTTTGAAAGAGAGCCTCTATTGTTTTATACTAGTACGCTTTAAATATGTCAAATGAACATAACAGCGCGAGCTACCTCGGTTTTAGTCCTGAAAAAGCAGAAAAGTTATTTAACACGGACGCTGAATGAAACTGATTGACGAGTGCTCGGAGTCTTTGAGCGTAAAGTTCTGCGATCGATACTTGGCGGTAAACTAGAAGATGGAGTGTGGCGCAGACGCATGAGCCACGAGTTGTACCAGGTATACAAACATGCTGGTATAGTGAAGGTAATACAGCGGGGCTGAAGCCTTTCAGTGGGCTGGACATGAATGCCTGACGTGAGAGCCGCCAAAACTATCTTTAGTAGAGAACCAGGAAGAGGCCGTCGACTCCGTGGAATGCCTGGCACGCGGTGGATGTGCGCGATGGAAGAAGATGCACGATCTGTTGGTGTACGAGAAGACTGGAGAACGGCTGCCCAAGACAGAAGAAGCTGAACATCTCTGATTCGTTCGGCCCTAGACCGGTGAACGGTCCGTTAGCCAACAAAGTAAAGTAAGTAAGCACTACTAAATGTTATATTGAAAAAAAAAAGTCCATTTAAATGGGCAGATAGAAGTAAAGTGTCTTTAACAAAGTTGGTTTTCACAGAATTTACCGAACAAAGCGAAATTTTATATGCAGAAACGAAAAAAAGTTCATTCGTTTCTCAATGTTTAGTGGATTAATTACAAAATTGCAACATCTATTAAATGGAGAATAATTGATAGATCAACTTTGAAGAAGGCTCTAAAGTCATTTTTTGGGTCAAAATAATTTCGATCACGTTTTTGCAGCTTCGGAAACAGTGTGCAGCGTTGCGTTTTAGACTTTTATATATCCAGACTTCGAAATTATTTATATCATTGATCTTGTAATAATATTTCTCAACATAAATAGAACAGACAGAAAAAAGCCGAAATAACATCACCAAACGAAAGACAGTGTGCATATCTTTGATGCGCGAGTGTCGTTTGACCATCCTAGTGTCGTTTGACATTCCTACGAGCGAAAGCCGACTGTGACGCACGCTAAGGAAGCGAAATCAAATGAAAATGGTAACTGTTTACAAGCCTAGTCTTGTCAGAAAGTTATGACAAGAAGAAAACTGGTCGAAAACGATCCATTTGGGCTTTTGTTTTGAAGGTGAAACGGTGTTGAAGCCACAAATGGGCGACTTCGAGCAAACATTTCGAACTTTTAAAAGCACAATATTTGGAAATAGGTAAGGGGCCATCCACATACCACGTTTACAGATTTTTAACGATTTTGACCTCCCCCTCCCCCCCATGGACAACTGTCCATATAAATTCTAAAAAAAATGTATGGATAGTGGACATTAGCCGACCCCCCCCCCCCTCAAAGCTGTCCACATGGTATGTGGATGGCCCCTAATGCGTTCCCCGTGAAAACGCTATTTTATGTTTGCTTCACCGCAGCAAACATAAAACATCATTCTCACAAATGAAGTATTAGCTGTTGCTGAGTCATGTGCCTTTGAAAATTCAAAGTTATGGCTTGAAGTCGGCCATTTGTGACTTCAACACTGTTTCATCTTGCACATCGCAAAATCATAAAAAAAGCCAATTTTATTGTTTTATTCTTATAGGTATTGCCATTTTGATTTAGTATTAATTTTGCACAGATATATATATATATATATATATATATATATATATATATATATATATATATATATATATATATATATATATATATATATATATATATATATATATATATATATATATATATATATATATATATATATATATATATATATATATATATATATATATATTTTTTTTTTTTTCAGAGCAAGAACGGTTTGTTTGATCGGTGTGACACCTTCGACAAAGTTGTATATAATTTTGTTTTTTGTTTTAACACAGAGTGAAAAAATAACGCCCTTTACAAACTAAGAAGGTTATAGCTAAACAATGATCGATCCGAGCCGATTCGGATCTGATTATGAAGAAATAAAAAAAAGTAAAAATAAAAAGGTAAAATTGTGGACAGTAATTTTGTCCTTCTAGAAAATATATACAGCGGAAGACAAAAAACTAAGGTTTTTCTTTACAAAAATATTATTATAAATATTAATAAGGCTGATACAAATTTTGAACTCTTTTTATGTCCAAAGTTATCAAAGTTGGTCAATGGGAGGGCGAAAAATCATATTGTTTGTCTTTTGCAGCGATGGAAAAAAATCACCTCTAGCGATTTCGAATACATATAAAGCAGGTATTAGACGAAGCAAACATTTGCTATTTTTGGTACGAGTTTTATTTGCACAAAATAAAATCCGTACCAAAAATAGCAAATATTTGCTTCGTCTAATACCTGCTTAAGATGCGTTGACATTGCGTCAGTATGCGAATATCAGAGTATCGGTGTTGGTGCACTCTCTTTGCTTTCCTTTTTACGATATATTTCTATTCATTAGTGTACACTAGAGATGGTCGGGTGTGGCATTTTTCAAACCCGTACCTGAAGTTTTTTTTGTTGAAACCCGAACCCGACCCGAACCCAAAAGTTTTGTTTTTGTGAACCCAGAACTGTAAAACCCGAACCCAACCCCAATCCGAGATTTTTTTTTGGGTGGGTTTTTTTTTGTACCAATTTGAGGCTTGAAGCTTAGAGCCTCGAGTAGTAATAAAATGTTAGTAATTTTTACCGTTGCATGAAATTAGACATCATTATCTCATAAAAATGCTTATTTGATATAGTCGGGTTTCGGGGTTTCAGACCTAAACCCGACGTTTTCAAACCCGAACCCGACCCGAATTCGAATTTTTTTTTCACCAAACCCGAACCCGACACCTTCAAAATTTTTCAAACCCGAAACCGACACTTTCAAAAATTTTCAAACCCCAACGCGACGGGTACATTAAATGAAAATAAAATTTGTAGCGGCCCTTTTATCTTAAAAAACTCAGTCTTAAAAAATTATATTTTTTTTTTCTGCGAAAACAACACAAAATTAATTTAACACAAACTATTTTAGCTCTAGAAATATTTTCATCATCAATATTAGGGATGTAACGCATATCCGCATCCGCTTTCGTAAACGCATCATCGGCATAAAAATTGACACCCGTATCCGCACAATGCATAACGAGATATCATGCGGATGTTGCAAAATATATCACTTCAGAAAAATCCGTGGCAACCAGGCCTGGATTTGAGGGACGGGGGGAGGAGGGGGGCAAATGCCCCGGGCCTCTAGATTGAAGGCTACCTTTGTTAGCATTGTAATACAAGCAAGACAATATTTAAGGATAATCTTTTTCAGAAAATGTTTAATGTGCGATTGCACAAGAAGTCCAACTATATCCTTCGGACAATATGTCTCAATATGTCTAAAAAGCATCCATTTTTGACGCAGAACTACTTCTCTCAGGAAGTTCTGCTACATAGGGATGTAAAAGGAAAGTATAAAAACGGAAAAAGTGAAAAATATGTCCAACTTTAAATGCTAAAAAATCGGTTAGTTTTCGATGAATTTCCTTAGTTCTTGCAGCAATCAATTGGAAAATCTTCAATGCATCCTCCCAAATGCAGAAAATTGTAATTTGGTTATTCGAACGATTATACTATTTAAAATTGTCAAGCCTTGTTAAAACACAAAATTTGACCTTTGATTAGTCGTTATATGATTGCTTTCCCAAGCATGGTCGCCAGAATCATAGACCTAATAATTCGGAATGTACTAGTTGGCTTTATTTCCATTAATGATGTCACGCACTAAGGGGGAGGGGGTTTAGATTATTGTGACATTTTGTGACTTATGGCGGAGGGGGGTAGCTTGAGTGTGACATCACATTTCAACTCAAAAAAAGGCACATAGCTACACCACAGATGATACATACTTGTATTATTCATTTATAGTTCTACGATACTTTTTTTGCTTAAGATTTGCTACGTTAAAAAAGCATAATATTCGTTAGTTCTTTTTTTGCCGTGCATGTTCGTTTATAAATGACAGCGCAATTTCATACATTTTTAGATCCTCTTAATCCTACAAAAATTGCAATAAAACGTGAATAAGGATGCGTGAACAAGGAAACGTGAATAAAGATGGTCCTTCAGAAATCAGCAAGGATGCTGCAGTACTGCCTCGGCTTTCTATGTCGTCGATTTGCGACTCCAACAACAAAATCCGTTACAAGGTTCGTTACAAAGTTTAATTTTTTCTAAATTTTGCGTGACATCATTAATGGATGGCCCTATGAGAAACGACGCGTATCGCTTTCTGTCTAAGAGTGCGCCTTAATTTCCACTGTCGGGGTAGCACAGATATGCGAGATAAACATGCATCCAATAATAAATTGAACAACAATTGTCCTTATAAGAGTAAGCCCACCAATGGCTAAATTGAAGTTTCTAAAGCTAGTTTGGCAACTCCCAACATATCGCGGCAACCGCACTGGGCGTAGCTATATTGGTTGGGGCCATCCACATTCCACGTGGACAGATTTTTAACGATTCCTTTTTTTGTGCTTGATAGTGAATGTCCGTAATATAGACCGTTCCGATAATTATAAATACACTAACGATCAACCGTCATTTCAAATAACGCGCAGTATTCAACCAAACGTTGGCTGCGTCCTGTTGTTTACATCCAAAAGAAACAGATGCTGTCATTTTTTCTAACATTAAGTGCGAAATTTTGAAAATGCGTGGCCTTTCTCCTGAGCAAAGAAAGCGAATTTTGCACAAATGGGGCACCGTGAGTGGTCTTTCTATAAGAAAATTAACCAGAGAAGAAGGTATAAGTGTCGGAGCAGTTCAAACCGCATTGCGGAAGTATTGTGAAGAGTGCACATTTACTGATGCCCCAAGACGTGGTAGAAAACCCGGGCCTGTTGATCCTACAATGAACAAAAAGGTTAAGGAATACTACAAGCGGCATCCTTCAGTTTCAGTACGAGATGTGGCGAGAAAGCTTGGAACCTCGGCGAGTAACGTTATGCGTGCCAAGGGGAGAATGGGTCTGCAGACCCGTCGGAAGCAGAAGCAGCCAAAACGAAATCCAAAACAAGCTGAATCTGTGAAACCGAGAGCTCGGAAGCTTTATGACAAACTTCTAACCAAAAAAATGGGGTGTTATCATGGATGACGAAACCTACATAAAACTGGACTATAAGACTCTGTCAGGACCGCAATTTTATACATCACCGAAGGGAAAGGATGTCCCTGGACCAGTGAAAGCCATTTACACCGAAAAATTCGGCAAGAAGGTAATGGTTTGGCAGGCCATTTGTGAATGTGGGAAAATATCTCGTCCATTGATTACGAATGACACAATGAATGGTAAAATTTACGTGAAAGAGTGTTTGCAAAAAAGGTTGTTACCCATGGTTAAGCAGCATAACAGTCCTCCAATCTTTTGGCCCGATCTTGCTTCCTGCCATTACTCTAAGGATGCACTAGGGTGGTATAAAACAAATAATGTCACATGTGTCCCAAAGGAGATGAATCCTCCAAACTGCCCTGAAATTCGCCCTATTGAAACTTTTTGGGCTTTGACCAAGGCAAAGCTGAGGAAATATGTCAAACCAGCGAACAATGTTGAAAAACTTAAAAAAGATTGGCTTAAAGTGGTAAAAATGGTCGGAGAACATACTGTGCAAAAGCTTATGAGTAGTGCTAAGAGAAAAGTTAGAGAACTCGCGTATCCTACGAAAAATATTCCCAACTTGAATTGAAACTGGAAAAAAAAACACTTATTATCTATATTTCAGAATAAAATGACCCGAAAAATCCTGTATTTTTTGTTTTATTCAAGAAAGAAGATGTATTTATAATTTTCGGAACAATAATATTACGAAAAAAAATGAGGGTTTCGAAATGCGAACATAATTGGTCGCCACTAAAAGACGAAGCGCTTTGCCCCGCTTGGTTAAACACGTCGTAGGACGGAAATGTCGTTGTGAACCAGCGAGCGCAAACCCTGATTTACGAAAGCTTTTTCGTAATTTTTACGAAAAAAAAAGAAAATATTGATTTTTCGGATTTCAAAAGGTCAAACATCAATCGCTTTGCGCCGCCCCATTTTAAGTCTGATTGAGCACAGAGTGGATTTTTGGGCGGGCAAACATTTTGTATAGTTTTTTTTTTTTGATTCGAGATGACCATTCTGGTTGGCACCCTGACCTATACGAGGCAGAAAGTTCAAGCCTTCACCAGAATGGGCAACCATGTCATTGTTTCAATAAACCTGGAAGGTTTAAGCGAAACTGCTCGGGAGCAGTGGTGGGTACCATTCCGCTAAATCGCTAATATTTAGTTAGCGGTTTAACAATTTCGCTAATTTTTGAGCTGGATAGCGGACTATTAGCGTCGCTAAAATTTTGGCCTTCGAAACGATCATCGCCAATTCGCTAATGTTGTAGAGAAGCGACAAAAAAAACTATTCTCAAAAACGGCGAGTTGCTGATGGCGTACAAAAATTGCTTCGAATGATGAACATACCTTACCTTACGAGACAAGTGCAAGTCAGTTTTTTTTTAGCCTGGAATGGGGTTCCAGTTATTGTAAAGCCACAGGAGCATTCTGGAGAACAAGCTAAAGGTAATTTAGGTTGAATTTATGGAACGCCAAAAATTTCTGCATATTGCAATGCGCTAGAAATTATTATAATATTCGTGTTTTCAAAAACATTACTAAAAGCATTTTTTTTACACCCAAGCAGAATTATTTTTGTTGCTTCTTATTTCCCAAAATCCTCAAGTATGACCGTTTTGTGAATTTTGAACCTCTTATTGTAAATAGCATTCAAAAGTAATAAATAAGTAAGCGATTAGCGAAAGTTCCGCTAATATGAGTTTAGCGATTATCGAGCTAAATTTTCCAGTTAGCGGGTTAGCGATTAGCGTCGCTAAATTTTCAATTATCGGTGCCACCACTGCTCGGGAGTATCACCGACTATTGCTACCGACACTTTTGAAGGCATGTTAGTCCAATTTTTCCCGTGACGTCCGGTTGTTGAATAAAATAAAAATACAAAAGCCGGACAAATTTCCTCAGCATGGCGGTCCATATTTGACCGTTTTCCAAGCTGAGAGCCGCCCCGAGTCTTTCCAAAAATCCTTTTCATACTCGCGTATAAAAGCATTTGTTCCGCGAAATGCTGGGAATTACGGCACAAACCAACATTTTGCCAGTGCATTATAGATCTTCAGAATTTGGCAACTGCCGGTGTGAAAAAGAAATAGTAGCATTTTTAATCCCCAATAGCAACATCGGTGTGAAAATCAGTTGCTATCCAAAATAGCAACGGCCAGCGTTGTGAAAATAGCAACTCAAATGGCAACCGGCGCTTGCTCTGAGAACAAATAAATTATTGAAGATTTATTTTCTCGTTTTGCGCTATAATCACAAGTGAATTATCTCTATCGGCTTGCACACTCTAACTCTTAAAACTAGTTTGCGCCGTATAGTGTTTGTTCCTGTTTAGTGATGTCGTATTATTATAGACCTATTGCAATTCGATAGCACTTCAACTTCGCATTTGCACAAAATTTTAAACATATTCTATACAAGTAATGTAACCAACAACCTTATTTAGTTCTACGTCAGTCTTGCGATCGTGGCTTTGCACACAACCCTTGTGATTTTTTTGGTTCCATTTGGGGCGTCAAACAATTTTCCGGAAGTCGATTTGGTTCGTTTCCATTTGACGCATTGCATTTCAAATTTGAATGAAGATTTGTATGAGAAAAGCTACATTTTGCATTACCCTTTCTAGAGATCTCAGTAATGCTTCATTAATGCACTATCACTGCATTTTGCTAAAATTTAGTACATATATAAGCTTAACGGAGTTGCCTGGAGACAATGAAAAGCTAGGATTTCTATAAACAAGCTTCCGTTCAAAGTTGAGCATGTCGAATCAAATGCTGAAAATATTTTTTTCTTGCTAACACTACCAGCAGGGTGGCGACTAAATTTCCAAAAATAAATTTCCTGATATTCCCTGATGTTTCAAAATTTTTTCCCTGATTATTCGAATTTGTTCTAAACTGATTGAGTTTACGACTATCATAGGAATTGGAATTTGAATGTCTTTCAAAAATGAACCACCGTTTTCTTTATTGCGTTTTCCAGTTTCTGCTAAGACTATCTGAATGAAATTTACAATCAAATGATAGTTTGTATTGCCAACCTATTAGAAATATCGTTGGTTTGAGCGAGGCACACGGTGGGCGTGAACCGGTTGATAATAATTATTTACATAGAACCATAACTTCTGGTTAAATATTTGTTCAAAATCTTTGTTATAAAAATTAGAAGTCAAAAATTTCGCAATCAAACCCTTATGCCCAACACTGTTGAATACATTTTCTATGACTAGCAGAGCAGCTCCAGTGGAATAACCTGTACATTTGTTTGCTCGAACATTATTAAAAAAAAACACGGAGCAATTGATGAGTAATGTAATGCCCAAGGCAAAATCCGAACTGTTCATCTGCAAAAATTGAATTGTCGTAGATGCGTGACATTGATTGTTAAGGAATAATTCTCTCAAACAATTTGCTTATCGAAATACTACAAGGTATACAGCCTTACGTACTTTTATTTTCAGCCTTAGAATAAAAATACTGTTTATATTTGGCGATATTATGCCTGTAGAATTTTTTGTGCAAACATGTATTTGACGTAGCACACCCGAAAAAAACTAACATCAAAAAACCTTAAAAGTTGCTGTAATTGTACATAGTTATACCATAATTTAACTACGTTTTTCATTGTGAATACATCAATTTTACATTAAATATCATAGTCCAGAACAATAAAAAAACATTGTTTTTGTCATTTTCACCACGAAAAAGGAGTGTTGTTAAGTATCTTAACAACATTTTTTCAGTCATTTTGCCCATACATTTAGAGTTCACTGACAATGTTTTTCATGGTAAACATATTGCATATAGATGCAACAACAAAAACCGTTGTTAAAACATGGTAATGACAAAAATCGTTTGCAAGCTTACAGTAAAAATACCATGTTTTTTTATGGTTACAATACAAAACAGTGTCCGTTTACTGTTCTCACCGCAAAATACATCGTAATTTTTTTTCGGGCAAGCTTATAAGCAAGCTTATACGAAACAACACAGACTACATAGCCAACTACTACTAACAGGACAATTGACTGGGGTGCAACCGGTGCATCTGAACCTAACTATAAAACCGGCAGAATATCTCAACGCCAACTGGAAGGCAGTATATTATGACCGTACATACAAGGGGTTTGGCAAATTTGACAAGTGATTGAATTTTTTCCCATATAACTCTGTGAGAACAGTTTTCAACGCTTCTGCAAACCGAGACCAAAACTAGAAATAGCTTAGATGTGCAGAACTCTTTTCTAAAATACAAGTACAATTATCACACTGAACAATTTGTCACTAAGCTGCTATGTTTTTATAATAAAACAAATGCCCAACAAAATCAAAGGAATGTTCTTTATCTATAACTGCCGCGGAGCCCAATATATTTCGCAAAGGGGTTGCAAAGCCACAAAAAGGTTGAGAACCACTGACTTAGACCAATAGCTGTAAGATGATCACGCCACTTCAGCAGTCACAGACAACGATCTTGGCAGAGGGACAATAGTTGTACAAAATGCAGATTGTCTTATGAATTCACAATGCCAAGTCATGTATTGTGATTGCCTTATAAAAAAGAATGATGGTAAAATACTCACCTATTTAAACCGTGAAAAGATTTGTTCTATATCACTTTTGTTTAACATTCAGCGCACAATATTTTCACAAATCTGACAAATCAAGTTTTCTTCGCCGAAATTTCAATAGTTGCAAATTGTTCACGTTATGCACACTTTCCGCAACATACTGCTCGTTTTTCGCTAACACGATTGGAAGTTTTTTTGCCAATATTTTTCGATCGACATTGCTTGACTAGGTTTTTACTCCTTAGAATATGTAGTATTTAGTATCACTTTAAAGTAAGCTTCGTAGCACAATAGTTGTGTCAGGTTGTAAGCAAGCAATTATAATGCATACATATATGTATCTGTATTAGGTTATTGCTGGTGAGCCAGGACCAGCAAGGCCATCATTCGAATACACTAATGTTTAATATCAAACAAATTCCAAGATTTTAATCTATTGAGAACCGAAAATAGATGAAGGAATACTAAAGTTTTGATAGTACTGTAGTGCAGGCCAGAAATACTAGTAACATGCGCTCCATTTTTATTTTTGCCATGTTAATGATTTTTGCAACACTATAGTTATTTGAATAAACAAGCACAATAGTTTAGTTTTTCATTTTCAGATGGATTAGTACAATTTGTGCAATATTATTTTGCAAAGTTTCAGTTCATTTGTAACGAGAAAACTATTTTTTTCCGAATTTTCAGCGAAATGTTAGGCTCACTTCACAATTAATCGAAAAAACGCACACTTCGACACGAAATATACATATGCATCAAAACAAACATGGCCTCCGACCAAAACTATAAACGTCAATCAAAAGGCTTATACACGCTCGTGAAAACCTGTGAAAACTCACCTAAGTGGCTTTTTTGCGATGAAAATACACCCATGTACACACAAAGAAAATATTACCAAGTGAACATGTAAAAACAACGAAAATTTACGCAAACCTGGAAGTGTTCACTGATTAAGGTAAATAATACGCATAAAACTAGTGAAAAAAACGCAACAGCTTAATAAAATGCGAATGTTTAATTTCGGGTAATAAATTGTATGGAGTTTTTGAAATCGATATTGATGATTCAAGGTCTCCAATTTTCCTACATGATGACTTCCGGGCAGGTACTCAAAAGTAAGTAAATCACGTTTACCCAAAAGTACACCCCGCACAGAAGGGCTGATTTGCATCAAAAATACGCATATTTGAGTATTTTTATTTTTCTGTGTAGAGCACTCGCTGCTTTATTTTAACTCTAAACTGATTAGGATCTACTCAGTTTGATACTCTTATGCAAAATGTCAAAAAGTGAGTTATCGGGTACTGGATAATTGAGTAACATTTTCCCAAATTTTTATAATTACCATGTTTACTCAGTTTTGAGTTATTATTCATGATGTTTACTCACCCCTGAGTATATGTATATGGCAAAAGTTTTCAACAGCGATATTATCTGTTTCCGAAGAACAATTGGTGTCGCTTTTTATTCATTGACTAGCAGTAAGTATCTGATCTCCCGCATAATCAATAACCACAAAACGTGCCTAACAACTAGTTCGGGATATAGTCCGGGGTATCGTTAAAACATATCGATTATAATCCTTTTATGATTATTGATTATGCGGGCTGTCATCAAATCAAAGATTTCTCAATCAAATACATTACAAACAACATATATATTCCATAACAATTTCATCCCAACATCAGTATTGCAGAGGGTTTGAAAACATAAAAAACATCTCTTAAAAATGAACAACCGCATATTATATGTTCTGCGATGCCGTTTAAAGTCGGGCTTTTATTCGTGATAATAAACGGAAAAATTTTAATTGATGTACAGTGATCAATACATGCAATCGATACAATTTAAATCCTTCGCAGTGTTTGATGGCGGATTTTCTGGTGTGCGTACTGTACAAAAATGTGAGCCACAGTTCACGGGCAACTGTGACCCGGTTGGTTGCCGCATTCAATGAAGACACGGAAATGATTCAAAACGTTTAGAATGTTGCGATGAAAAATAAATTTATTATTTTGATTCTTCTGAATATATATTTTTATTGAGTCTGATTTACAAAAACCGAAAATCATTTTTCCAAATTTAGGCAAACAGGGCAACTTGTACTCGTTTCCGTTAATTTCAGGTTTGCATAAACAGAGTAGATTCTACTCAGTTTTTGACGTATGACGCCATTACTCAGAAGTGAGTAACCGTAAAAGTACTCTAATAAGGGTACCTCCACTTTTTTCAAAAATGGGTGGTATCTAACTAACTTTAGAGTAACAAATAATGAGCGTGCAGAGTCTCTGTTTATTTACACTGAAAAAACTGCGCAAGCTCCATCCAAGTGGTTCATCCATGGGAATGGCAACTAATTCTTTCTTTGTTGAATGAGTGAAGAGTCTTCCCGACTATAGCGAAAAGTATATGGAAGTTTTGCTGGGCGCCTGCCTTGGGGCTTTATTTTTAAATAAAGCCCCGATATGTTGGCTACTGTCAAACGTGTAGAGTTTAGATAGGGCTACCATCCCCTTGGTTCCATCAATTGGCCCTGACACAAGTAAAAGACTAGGACAGGACGTGACAAGTGGCTTCTAGTTATTCTTCTTTTCGTTCAAAATTGCCCTCATGAAACATTCGCGTTGACGGTGTTGCTGATATTTGTTTGGTTTTTGCATGCGAAAAAGAAGGAAGGAAATATTTTTGCTTTTGTCATCACGCACATTTTGACAATTGCATATGAGAGTTCACGTAGGTGCGAACAGCCTTCGAAATCTCTTTCAACGCGAATAACCCGAATTGTGATTTTTTGGCACGACGCTTGCCAGTGTTTCCAAAAATGTTTAATTAGCGAAATATAAATATCAAGGATTTTCCAAGTTCTGGATTTCAATTTTAATTAATTCATTTGATAATGCTAGTTCAATTGATTAGAAGATATCCCAAGTAACCAAAAGTTCGGATAAAAGTAGAATTCATAGACTAATCAGCCAATCTAACGATCATGAATAGAATTCTATTCAGCTCAATTTTTAAGTAATTAACCGTACTTTCAAGTTCGCATTTGTTGAATAAACTACGAGTAGCATGCAAAGCAGCTTCTAAACCGAACTAGAAAGTTCACATCAAGTTCCGATAGGTCGCTGAACAGAGCGCTATTCAGCTTGAAAAGAAAACTTCAAAAAACTTAAAATAAAAATCAATTTGCAATTTTTCAATTCCCTCCACTCATTATTCGTGTTGGTATAATCCCATGATAATCATTTTCTGAAGAAATCTAGATCAGAAGAATAATTATTGCCTGGCTCCATTTATTATTAATAAATTTCATATTTTTTTGCAACTTACTACACCAAGCTTCGAACTCGAGTATCGCGTTTACATACCCGCACGAGACGTGGAGATCGACGGTGTCATAACCGATTCGAGTCTGTCTGTCGAGTGTATCCTAAAAAGCGCAACCGGTTGCTTCAAAAATACCGAAACACAGGCGAAGATTTTGGATTGTAAGCAATTGCGGTCCATGTCTCTCGTCGGCGGTAAAAAGTTTACACTCCGTCAGACTCGTTTCGCGTTACGTTTGCCGGATCTGCACTCCCTAGCCACGTCTCTATCGACCGGGTTCGTCTGCCTGTGCGATTGTATGTACCCCGTGTTATGAATTGCACCAATTGCAAGCAGTTAGGCCACACAGCCGCCTACTGCTGCAATAAGGCACGATGTAGCAAGTGTGGGGAGACTCATGCGGAAGATTCTTGCAGTGTTAATGCTGAAAAATGTATTCACTGTGGGGAAAACCAGCATGAGCTCTCCACATGCCCGGTGTACATGCAGCGCAGAGATAAAATCAAGCGGTCACTTAAGGAGCGTTCAAAGCGTTCTTACGCTGAGATGCTGAAGAAGACCGTGACCACTTCTACCATAACATCGAACCCCTTTGATCTGTTGCCCTCTGATGAAACCGATTCTGACGATTCATCAGCGGGAACATCTTATGCCAATCCTGGGGAGTCTAGGAAGAGGAAAAATGTTTCTTCTCCTAAACTTCCCCGTTAAGGTCCTAAGATTTCCCAAAGTGTAATGAAAAGTACGAACAAACCAAACAGTGCTGCGGAAAAACCGAAGCAAACTCCTCCTGGGCTTGCAAACTTAAAGTCCCAGAAGGAGTTCCCAGCACTGCCAGGAACATCTAAAACCCCAGTTGTTCCTTTTGCACATCCAGTTGATGAAACAAACTCTGGATTAGTGAAATTTTCTGACATTGTGGACTGGATTTTTGAAAATTTCAATGTACCCGATCCAATTAAAATTTTTCTTACAGCATTCCTCCCAACAGTTAGATCATTTTTGAAGCAGTTGACTGCCCAATGGCCCCTCCTTGCAGCGATTGTATCCTTCGATGCCTAATTCAACTGCGTATATGAAGGATTCTATCTCTGTCTTACAGTGGAATTGTAGAAGTATTTTACCAAAAATTGATTCGTTTAAAGTTTTGATAAATAAAAATAAATGCGATGCATTTTCCCTTTGTGAAATTTGGCTTACTTCAAATATTGATCTCAACTTCCATGATTTTAATATTATTCGCCTTGATCGAGACACCCCATATGGAGGAGTACTTTCAGGGAATAAAAAGTGCTATTCTTTCTATCGTATTAACCTCCCCTCGATTCCAGGCATCGAAGTTGTCGCATGTCAAATGACAATACAAGGTAAAGAGCTTTGTATTGCCTCAATATATATTCCTCCCAGAGCACAGGTTGGGCAACGGCTGCTCTTTGATTTAATAGAACTTCTTCCCTCGCCACGTTTGATTTTGGGAGACTTCAACTCTCATGGCGTGGCTTGGGGTTCCCCATACAATGATAACCGCTCCTCTTTAATCTATAACCTTTGCGATGACTTCGACATGACTATTTTAAACAACGGAGAAATGACACGTATCCCGAAACCTCCAGCGCGCCCAAGCGCTTTGGATCTATCCTTATGTTCGACGTCGCTACGGTTGGATTGCACATGGAAGGTAATCCTTGATCCTCACGGTAGCGACCATTTGCCTATTCTTATTTCAATTAATAACGGGTCGACTCGCATGCGACCAATTGACATTCCGTATGACCTCACACGGAATGTCGATTGGAAGTTATACGAGGAAATGATTTCAAAAGCGGTCGAGTCGATTCAACATCATCCACCACTTGAAGAATACAACCTCCTCGTGGGCTTGATTCTCGACGCCGCGTTGCAAGCCCAAACGAAGAAATATCCCGGCGTAACGATCAAAGAACGGCCTCCCACTCCGTGGTGGGACAAAGAGTGCTCCGAGGTCTACACGCAAAGATCCGACGCGTTTAAGGCCTACCAGAAGGGAGGTATACCTGGCGACTATTTACGGTATTCGGAGCTTAATACCAAGCTTAAAAGTTTGGCTAAAGCAAAGAAACGCGGATATTGGTGTCGGTTCGTGAACGAGACGTCGAGGGAGACATCGATGAGCACTCTTTGGAACACAGCCCGAAGAATGCGGAATCGCGTAACGGTCAACGAAAGCGAGGAGTCTTCAAGTCGGTGGATATTTGATTTTGCCAGGAAAGTATGTCCGGACTCTGTTCCTGAGCAAAACATTGTTCGCGATGCGTCTCCGGGCCACGACGCGATAGAATCACCTTTTACGATGGCAGAATTTTCAGTTGCCCTCCTGTCCTGTAACAATAACGCGCCTGGGTTAGATAGAATCAAATTCAACTTGTTGAAGAATCTACCCGGCAATGCCAAGAGGGGCTTGTTGAACTTGTTCAATAAGTTCCTGGAGCAAAACATTGTACCGCAGGATTGGAGGCAAGTGAAGGTGATCGCCATCCAAAAACCAGGGAAACCAGCTTCTGATCACAACTCTCATAGGCCGATTGCAATGCTATCCTGTATCCGGAAATTGATGGAAAAAATGATACTCCGTCGTTTAGACCATTGGGTCGAATCAAATGGTCTACTATCAGATACTCAATTTGGCTTCCGCCGTGCCAAAGGGACGAATGATTGTCTTGCGTTGCTTTCAACAGATATTCAGCTGGCGTATGCTCGCAAAGAACAAATGGCGTCTGCGTTCTTGGACATTAAGGGGGCTTTTGATTCCGTTTCTATTGACATTATTTCAGGTAAACTTCACCGACAAGGATTTTCTCCAATTTTGAACAATTTTTTGCACAATTTGTTGTCCGAAAAGCACATGCATTTTACGCACGGCGATTTGGCAACTTTTCGCATTAGCTACATGGGTCTTCCCCAGGGCTCATGTTTAAGCCCCCTTCTTTACAACTTTTATGTAAATGACATCGACGAATGTCTGGCAAATTCATGCACGATAAGACAACTTGCAGACGACAGTGTAATCTCTGTTACAGGAGCCAAAGCTGCCGATTTGCAAGGACCATTGCAAGATACCTTGGACAATTTGTCTGCTTGGGCTTTACAGCTAGGTATCGAATTCTCTCCGGAGAAGACTGAGATAGTAGTTTTTTCTAGGAAGCATGAACCTTCAAACACAAATAATGGGTAAAACGATTTCTCAGGTTTTGGTACACAAATATCTTGGTGTCTGGTTCGACTCTAAAAGCACCTGGGGTTGTCACGTGAGGCATCTGATGAAAAAATGTCAACAAAGAGTGAGTTTTCTTCGTACAATAACCGGACAATGGTGGGGAGCCCACCCAGGAGACCTTATAAGGCTTTACCAAACAACGATATTGTCTGTCATTGAGTACGGGTGTTTCTGCTTCCGCTCCGCAGCAAACACACATTTGATCAAACTGGAGCGAATACAATATCGTTGTTTGCGTATCGCCTTGGGTTGCATGCAATCGACCCATACGATGAGTTTGGAGGTCTTAGCTGGAGTACTACCATTGAAAACCCGCTTCTGGAGCCTGTCTTCTCGTATTCTAATCAAATGTGAGGTCTTGAACCGTCCCGTGATTGAAAATTTTGAAAGGTTAATCGAACTTAATTCTCAAACCCGTTTTATGACATTGTATTTCAATCACATGTCCCAAAATATTAACCCTTCTTCGAATATTCCAAATCGTGTCGGCTTATCAAATACTTCTGATTCTACTGTGTTTTTCGATACATCCATGATAGAAGAAACTCGTGGAATCCCGGATCATTTACGCGTGCAGCAGATCCCTAAAATTTTTTCCAATAAATATCGAAACATCAACTGCGACAATATGTACTACACTGACGGATCACTTCTTGATGGGTCCACTGGCTTCGGTATCTTCAATAACAATTTAACCGTCTCCCATAAGCTCGATAATCCTGCTTCTGTTTACGTCGCAGAATTAGCTGCAATTCAGTACACCCTAGGGATTATCGAAAAAATGCCCACGGACCATTATTTCATCTTTACGGACAGTCTCAGTTCCATTGAGGCTCTCCGATCGATGAAAGATGTTAAGCACTCTCCGTATTTCCTGGGGAAAATACGGGAACATCTGAGTGCTTTATCCGAAAAATCAACTCAGATTACCTTAGCGTGGGTCCCTTCTCACTGCTCGATACCGGGTAATGAGAAAGCGGACTCTTTGGCTAAGGTGGGCGCAACAAACGGTGATATTTATGTAAGACCAATTGCCTTTAATGAATTTTTCGCATTTGTACGTCAGAATACGATCATCAGTTGGCAAAATTCTTGGACCAAGGGGGAACTGGGAAGGTGGTTACATTCCATAATCCCCAAGGTATCGACGAACCCGTGGTTCAAGGGGTTGGATGTAGGTCGGGATTTCATTTGCGTGATGTCCCGGCTTATGTCCAATCACTATAGATTTGACGCGCATCTCCGTCGTGTTAGGCTCGGGGAGAGTGGTATCTGTGCCTGTGGTGAAGGTTATCACGACATAGAGCACGTTGTTTGGTCATGCCCTGTACACCGTGACGCCAGGTCTAGATTAATAGCTTCCCTGCAGGCCGAAGGTAGGCAGCCGGCTGTTCCTGTTCGTGATGTCTTGGCGAGCCGTGACCTATCCTACATGTCCCTTATATACGTTTTCCTGAAATCCATCCACGCCCCAGTTTAGTCCTATCCCCTTCCGCCTACATCCAACCAAACGACAAGAACACGTTAAGACCCCGGATCCGGAAACAGCAATCAGACCCGCACGATACTCTCAAGGCCCGATGGAAACAACCCAATATGCCAGTCCGTAATATCTTGGCCAAGCAGCGGAACAAATTTAATATGCTGCTTACCTATGGCAATGAAAACCATCAAACAGCAAACCTTTGCTTTTAATGCAAAATATTCTAGCTTTAAGTTAGATTTAGTTTCAGCTCGTAGTCTGTAGCGAGGATAAAAAATTTGCTTTTAGTTATTAAGATACTTTAGAAAGTAAGCTACCAGATATAATTGGCGCCGTTAAACATTGAATTGTATTTGTGCTGTGTCAAATAAACTATAGATGAAGAAAAAAAAAAGCAGTATATACAAAATATGATAAATGATCAAGATCGATAAAAACTTTTCAGATTAATAGATATGCTGTTTGCCGTAGTCGAAAACTCTCGGTGGTCGAACGTAAAAAACACCCAAGACTTGGACAAAATGCTCAGGAATAAAAGCATCACGTGCAAACAAGTGTCTAACGAGAATTCACAGCTTACACCCGCTTTATTTTTTTCTGTTGATCTGCACATTCCTGGAATCTGAATTCATAATTGATTTCCTGTAAGGTAACAAAAGAAAGAAAGCCTTTAAACTTCCTAATACTACCTATTGGAAATATAGCTTTGTTTCTTTTGCCGTTTATTTAGATAAAAAAAAATCCGAAGATAATAAAACAAACCACTTTTCTTTATTATTTTTGAAAAACTCATTTTTCATCATTAATCCTGGAGCAAACTTCACTTTCGCCCAAACCGAGTCGGAACTTATCATGAACTTTAAAGTGGAAATGAAGTACGACATAGACTTCCCCTGAACTTTCGTGCTGATTAAAAGTACGGATAGAATGCTAACCGAACTTTAATTTCCGGCGGCTTTGAGGTTCACGTGTAAACCTTATGTGAACTTCAAGGTTCCAATGAAAAGGAACAAGCAGCTTATCCTGAACTTTCACGTGTGAACTTCATGTGTACTTTAAGGTGCTAATGAAGAGTAGTAAGCAGCTTATACTGAACTTTCGTGCTGATTAAAAGTACGGATAAAATGCTAACCGAACATTAATTTCCGGAGGTCATGAAGTTCACGTGTGAACTTTATGTGAACTTTAAGGTTCCATTAAAGGGGAACAAGCAGCTTCTCATGAACTTTCAAGTTGCTTTCAAGTGTTGACGGTACTTTATTCAGAATAAAGTTCGGTTTGTGAGCAATGTGTCCTTTTGTTCAGCAAGAAAGTTCCACGGAACCAAATCTAAACCTTATGTGAACTTCTAAGTTCGTGTGTTAAGTGAGATTCGAACTTCTGGTTGCTTGGGTCTCCTACCTTCCTCACCGTTCAACACCACTTCAAAACGTTGCTTCCAACGCCTAGTCACCTGCGATTTATCGGTAATCAGGTTCCCCTCCCTGTCATTGCACATGGCAGGTACTGGCCCGGTCCGGTTCCTGATTCCGTTGATCGTTTCATAGAAGCTTCTCGTGCCGTGCCTGGTGGAGCAATTCTCCGCCTCAACAAGGACGCGATCGTAGTGCTCACGTTTCTTACGGCGATGAAGCCTCTTTTCGGCAGCTCTTGCCTACCGGTATTTCTCCCGCATGTGACGCGGATTAGCTGTTACTAACGTGTTGGCGTAGTCTCGGTTCTTCTCCTCCGTCACCTCTAGACACTCAACATTGAACCACCCACTACGCATGGTTCCCGTTGTCATGCCTATCACTTCTCGCGCTGTTTCGCTAACCGCATCATGGATGTGCTTCCACTGCTCGTTCAGGTCCACTCCAGCTGGTTCACCGATCCGTCTATCAACTTGCGGAGTATACCCTGCAGCAACTCCTCCCGCTGATAACCTCTGGATATCCAGACATATCCTCCTCGCCGATCTCGATTCAAATACGTTGAACAACCGCGAATCTTGCCTACCACGAGATAGTGATCCGAGTCGATGTTTGGCCCTCGAAAGGGCCGCACATCTTTGACGTCTGGAAAGTGCCGGCCGTAGATCAGCATGTGGTCGATCTGGGAGCAGGCCTCTCCATTGGGGTGTCACCAGGTGTGCTTCCGAACGTTCAGATGTGCAAAATAGGTACTACAGATGGCCATTCCCCTGGCCGCGGCGAAGTTCACTAACCTCAAGCCGTTGTCGTTGGTGGTAGAGTGAAGGCTTTCCCTACCAATAACTGGACAAAAGAACTCCTCTTGTCTGACTTGTGCGTTCGTATCTTCGATGACGATCTTTATATCATGATGTGGGCACTCTCCATACGTTTTCTCAAGGAGCTCATAGAACTCCTCCTTTACGTCATTGGTTTCATCGTTTGTCGGTGCGTACACGTCGATAAGGCTGTAATTGAAGAATCTGCCCTTGATCCTCAATACGCATAGACGGTCATTAATAGACCTCCACCTAATAACACGCTTCATTTGGTTTCCAAGTAGCACAACCGACGCCCCATTCCGCTCTGTCGCCGCCACTGCAGTAGATGTGATACTTGAAAGAAGTGCCCGCGGTCGGATCCGGTTTATGCTAACGCACCTCTTGTATGGCTGTTTGTTATAATCGTTTGATCGGGAAAGATCCACAGCATTAGACCTTAATTGATTTACGACCCATATGAAACAATAGCAATTTCTAACGAACTTTGTGAAGAATCGGTATGCGTAATAATGGACGGTGAGACCTAAACCCTTCGGAGGGATCAGTACTACGCGGTTCGGGATGGCCAGACTGTTGACGAGGCGGAGACATCAATTTTTACTGAAAAGTTGGCAAGCCATATGTAAGTGTGGCATGGTTACCGTGCTATTCATAACAACAGACACAATTAACACCACTCTTTACATCCGAGAGTCTCTAAATTGGTGTCTCCTGCCCATGATCCGTAAACTTGGCCATCCAGTACTGTTTTGGCCAAATTTGGCATCAGTGCATTGCTATTATTATCTCTCAGATAGTCTCGAGGTACGATGCTTGTCTAACAAGCAGGTCGTCGTAGGTTCGAGTTTCGGCTCGGGTGAGACTGTTAGCACAGACTAACAGACGTAACAGTGGAACCCAGCTCCATCGCCACAAAAAAACGTTCATTCCAAATTTTCAACCGGGTAACAGTCTTCGCGCGACAACGTCGTCTGTGGCGCTGTCATGCAATCTCATACATATTTTGTAGTTTCCCATTTGACACATGCAGTAACGCTGGCGCTGTTGTCGAAATACGAGACGCAGCGTGAACACGACAGCAGATGGTGCTAGTGTTACTAACGTAAAGTACTGGAATCATCCAAACGATGATTTTATTGAAAATTTGTTCGAAGTGTTATGTCTGTTAGTCTGTGCTGTTAGTGTCCAGTATGATCGTAGCGCTAGCCCCGAAATTGATCCTGTACACTTAACAGTTGGCTGTAAAGTCTGTGTATAATAAACAGAAGGTCAAGTTCCGAATAGGAATGTAGCACTAAGGCTTTTCTTTGCTTTTTGCATTACTGAAAGCACACGGTGGTCTGGTAGCAATCCAACGAGTTAATTTTCTTACCAAAGGAAGATTCCACCCAAAAAAATCGTAAAACACTGGAACAAAGAAGCCAAACTCAACGCTAACCAGTCTGTGCTGAAGCTGATGGACAATCTTCGATCAAAAATTCGATATAGTGATGACGAAAATAATAAATACACTTCCAGTATATTTTTCCAAATCTGTATCATATTTCCAGTTCGCTTAATTTTCGTTCTCTCTACTATATATACTGTCTGCTTAACGAACTTGCGTGTTAACGGGAAAAAGCCGTTGTTAAAAAATAGAAATTCAGTTCGAAAAGTTTAGCCCGTACGGAGCACCTTCCGTAGTTGTGTCGCACTTGCAAGCACGACGCAGAGTGACTTTGGTCTCGATCACACAGGTCTATAAGAGTTATCAGCATCAGCTGACTCTTCTGTGTGTGATGAGACATTCCTTTCAGTCTATAAATAACGCTTGCACAGCAGTGTGTGTAGTTAGGGATGAGCAATAGAATAAGGCGGCAGCGGAATGTGATACGATATAGATTGTGGAACAGTACCACCGTCCCCCGTAGTTTAATTGGTCAAAACACCATGCCGGAGACAGGGAGATTGCGGGTTCAAGTCCCGTCGGGATGCGGTATATTTGTTCAAATCTGTATCATATTTCCAGTTCGCTTAATTTTCGTTCTCTCTACTATATATACTGTCTGCTTAATGAACACTTATAGTTTAAATTAGTTTATTTGACACGGTACGATACACTTTCTGTTTTACTGAGCCAAGTACAATTCGTATTAATTCTACGTTAGCAGGGAAAAGAGGAAGGCCTTTTTTTATTCTCGCGGCCGACTACGAGCTAGTGGGGATTTAAGGTGAGAGGGGAGATACAATTTTGACTTAAAACTATTTGGAATTTTGTTTTTCAACTGGTAGAGCAATTGTATTCTTGTTTGTTGTGGGTTCAAAATATTTGTGTCAGCATAGATGCGGGCTCTTCGTTTCCGTGTCTTCAGCATAGTATATTTGTATTTGTAATGTAAAGCGTCAGCCTTTTCATTGCCCGGAATGGAACAATGAGAAAGAACCCACGCTAAGGTAACCCGGTAATTTTTATATGTTAAAGCACTTAAAAACCGCCGTATTTTCCCCAGGAAGTCACAGTCTTCATCGATCGCAGAGCCTCAATGGCACTGAGACTGTCTGTGAAGATGAAGTAGTGGTCTATGGGCAGGGTTTCGATGATCCCAAGAGAGTACTGAATAGCAGCAAGTTCTGCGACGTACACGGAAGCAGGAGCATCGAGTTTGTAGGAGGCGGTAAAATTTTCGTGGAAAACACCGAAGCCAGTGGACTCATCTAGATTAGATCCGTCAGTATAACACATTTTATCACAACTCACATGTTAATCTTATTTAAAAAAATCTTAGGGATCTCTTGTGGGCGCAATTGATCCGGGATACCAATAGTGTCTTCTTTCTTGGTGGTGTCGAAGAATATAGCATTGTTAGAAGTATCTAAAAGTGCGACATTGAAGGGAACGTATGAAGAAGGGTTAATATCTTGAGCCATGTAGTCAAAATATAAAGTCATAAATCTGGTTTGGGATTGAAGGTCGACCAACCTCTCGAAATTTTCAATTACTAATGTGTTCATGACCGTACATCGAATTAGTAACCGGTAAGAGAGATTCCAAAAACGATGTTTCAACGGAAGAATACCCGCTAGCACTTCAAGACTCATCGTATGGGTCGACTGCATGCAACCCAAGGCAATACGCAAACAACGATATTGTATTCTTTCTAGTTTCAAAATATGCGTGTTCGCAGCGGAGCGAAGCAGAAACAACCGTATTCAAGAACTGACAGTATTGTTGTTTGGTATAACCTTAGAAGGTCTCCTGGGTGAGCACCCCACCAGGTTCCGGTAATCGTACGAAGAAAATTAATCCTCTGTTGGCATTTTCGTGTCAGATACCTAATATGGCAAGCCCAGGTGCATTTAGAGTCGAACCAGACCCCGAGATATTTAGCGACTAAAACCTGAGTGATCGTTTTACCCGTTAGTAGGAGCTGCAGCTGAGCTGGGTTATGCTTCCTAGAAAAAACGACCAACTCAGTTTTCTCCGGAGAGAATTCGATACCCAGTTCGAGAGCCCATTCAGACAAATTGTCTAAGGTATCTTGCAATGGTCCTTGCAGATCGCTAGCCCTGCTACCAGTAATGGATACAACGCTATCGTCTGCAAGTTGCCTTAGCGTGCATGAATTTGCAAGACATTCATCGATGTCATTGACGTAAAAATTATATAAGAGAGGACTTAAACATGAGCCCTGGGGAAGGCCCATGTAACTAATTCGGGAAGTTGTCGAATCGCCATGTGAGAAATACATATGCTTTTCTGACAACAAATTGAGCAAAAAGTTATTCAAATTTGGTGAAAGTCCCTGCGAATGAAGTTTCGCGCTTAAAACTTCTATAGAGACAGTGTCAAAAGCCCCCTTAATATCCAAGAACGCAGAAGCCATTTGCTCTTTTCGAGCAAATGCGAGTTGAATTTCAGTAGAAAGCAACGCTAGGCAATCGTTCGTCCCTTTGCCCCGGCGAAAGCCAAATTGAGTATCTGAAAGTAAACCGTTTGTTTCGACCCATTTGTCTAACCGTAAGAGGATCATTTTCTCCATTAATTTCCGGAGGCAAGAGAGCATCGCAATCGGCCTATATGAATTGTGATCAGAGGCAGGTTTTCCGGGTTTCCGAATAGCAATGACTTTTACCTCCCTCCAGTAATAGATAATTTTCCATATTCGCGTACTGATTTTAGTTGTTGTATGCTGTTATGTTTCGTCATTACGATCTGCAGACACTCTTTTTTTGCTGTTTGGCGATTATAACCAACTTGGATTGATTTGGGGCCGCTAAAATAATAATACAGCAGTCGTCGACTTTCTCCAGTCGCAGATTTCAGCTGCCAGTTCTGCCTTGTTGGATGGATTCAGCCTACATCATCTGTCTCAAATGAATTACGTCAATAACAGTAATGACAGTAATGACCGTCTTCTTGATTTGGTTCTTACTAATTCCGATACCTTGTGTGAGCTTTCCTAGGCAGATGAGCCGTTAGTTCCTCTCGACTCCAATCACCCAGCGCTAGGTATAACGGTACATCAAATGGCACCTGTTCAATTCGAGGATTGTCCAACTGAACCAAGTTTAGATTTCCGCAGAGCTGACTTCGAAAACCTGAGCGCTACTATCTCTCAAATTGATTGACAAAAAAAGTGACCCTCCAATTGATGATGCTATAGTTTATTTTACCAACGCCATCAAAAATGCATTTGTTAATTGTGTCCCTTCTCGCCGACCGGTATCAAAGCCCCCTTGGTCTACCACTCGCTTGCGGCATTTGAAGCGACAGCGATCTTCGGCATTGCGCAAATATTACAGAATGCGACACACTTTGACGAAACAAGCATTCAATCATGCTAGTAATTCCTACCGGATCTATAATCGCTTTTTGTACAAACGGTACACTCTTCGGATGCAGAGTTCTCTAAGACGAAACCCTCAACTCTTTCGTTCGTTTGTTTACAGCAAAAAGAAAGAAGAAGGCCTACCTAAAAACATGTTTTTGGGTGATCGTAACGGTAATACGACAGTTGAGAAGTGCGAATTATTTGCTCAACACTTCCGGCAGATTTTCCGTAGCTCCACTGCCACAACTGCAGAGATATAGACTTAGCTCTAAATAGTATCCCCAGTGATGTCATTGACTTCAGCTCATTTTTGATGGCCAACCAGCAAATGGAAGCAGCAAGTTCCTTGCTGCGTTCTGAAAAAATGTAAAGCTGAATTTATACACCCGCTAAGATTATTGTTCAACTTGTCGCTTAGACGTTGTGTTTTCCCCACCAGTTGGAAGTTGTCAGTGATGTTCCCCGTGCACAAAAAAGGCGACAAACGTGATTTACAAAACTACAGAGGTATAATTTCTCTTTGCGTTTGTTCGAACGTGTTTGAGATAATCATTTATGATACTCTCTTCGCTCTTCGCTAGGTCCTATTTAGTAGATAGTACGTTATGCGTTAGGATTGGATCACAGCAATCTGCAAGTTTCTCGAATTTATCGGGTGTCCCGCAAGGCAGTAATTTGGGACCACTGCTTTTTTCGTTATATATAAATGACGCATCGTTAGTACTACCAGAAAATTACCGCATGTTTTCGCGGATGAAGTTAAACTGTTAAAGACTATACTGCCGCTCATGGCAAGTCCGTCCCAATTGCATTTTTGTCAATTTTGAGTTTATTTATGGAATCAATTCCTTTTTATGTCTACTTTCGATAGAACTAATATTTTTGAATACTTCGTTCTGAGGAACTATGGAAAAAAATAGCAAGTCGGTTTGTCCCATAGCAAAAGTGATCGCAAGTCGGTCCCATTGCAAAAATCTTCGCAATTTAACCCCACAGCCAATAATGATTATGAAAAATGTGATATTTACCACAACTTATGGTCTTCAGGTTTAGAATTGGATGTACCAAGTGATATTCGATAGGAGGTTTGATTGAATTTTACACGTTCTACATCGTGTGGCTCTAGCTGATAGTACGATGTTTTCTTCAAGACAAAATTTCCACCAGTAGCTTCTTTCAGCTGTTGGTTGTTGACAATGAACGCTTCAGGTGTGTCACTGTATTGTTAGTTAAAACATTCTTGAGTAAATACTACTTTTCGTATTTTATCCGTATTTTATGTAAAGACGTGGGCCAGAATTGTAACATTATTGTCGTGAATTTCGTTTTGAAGAGTTTGTCAGTCATATCAAATACTTCGGTACGCTACATAACTGTTTTTTAACGGAGCAAACATTTTCCTAAGCTATATTTGTTCTTTCATATTTGCTTCCACTGCTACGTCGAAGCTGTCCGCCGTCACGAACGTGTGACCGCTCTCAGGAAAATTTAGAATAAGTTACCTACACTGAATTCGAATTTATCAGTAGTGTCAAATGTAAAAACAAAATCTAATTTTATTCTGAGCGGCGCAGTTGGTACATTATGTTATGCTTCTCACAAAAAACTTGTTTAATAAGGCACGAGAGAAGGTTATTTATGAATTGACCAGCGATGGATTCATTCCAAACGCTAGCTATAGCACCGCCATTGATTTGCAGTAGTTTGTTTTTCATCACCGGTCGTAGCCGGCTATGGGACTGACTTGTTATCATTCTGGCTACGTACCTTAAAAGTAATCGCGTGTGAGTCCCAGCTTATGATTTTCAACAAATTTTAGTCAAATTTCGGTTTTTATACAAGTTTTATGATGTAAAAGTGTTAGATTGTCATTGCAGTACTAAATTCTGTTGATGGTCTTGATTGAAAAAGCTTTTGAGTGCCAAATTTCACCTAAAGCGATACGATTTTCAATTGCTGTTTTCTCGTCAGCACCAAAACGCAAATGGGACGGACTTGCTATGAGCGGCAGTATACGGAATATCACAGACTGTGAAGAGCTCCAGCGACTAGTCGACATTTTTCACGACTGGTGTTCTAATAACTTACTAACAGTTAGTATCCAGAAATGTTGTGTGATCTCATTCAATAGAAAAAATGACCCGATATTGTACAGTTATAGCATGTCTGGTCAAACTTTGACTAGAGTTAATCAGGTTCGAGATTTGGGTGTTACACTGGATGCAGCGCTATCGTTTAAACCGCACTATAATGGAATTATATTGAAGGCAAATCGGCAGCTTGGATTTATCTTCAAGATAGCACCGGAATTTCGTGACCCACTGTGTCTTCGTTCGTTGTTCTACTCTCTGGTACGATCAGTTCTGGAAACTAATTGTGTAGTGTGGTGTCCTTACAACGCAAACTGGATTGCAAGAATAGAATCCGTGCAGCGGAAATTTGTACGCTATGCCTTACGTTTTCTCCCGTGGCGAGATCCGCAACAGTTACCGGCGTATGCTGATCGCTGCCAACTTCTAGGTATGGAAACACTGCAGCAAAGACGGTTCGAAGCACAGACTGTATTTATTTTCAAAATTTTAACAGGTGAAACTGATGCCCCGAGAATTTTGCAGCAGCTAAATGTGTATGCTCCGGAAAGGCCACTAAGACAAAGGAACTTTCTCTCTCTGCCACATCGCAATGAATTATATGGGCAATACGACCCCATACGCCCTATGTCAGCCAGCTTCAACGACGTTACTTACCTTACCAGTCAGCTCCAGGCCGAAGTGTCCTTTGCTGTTCGAAGAAGTCGTCTTCATTCAACTCGGTCCATGGCTGCAGCTCGCCAGCCATGTCGTCTGCGGAGGCCCCGCAGGTCGTCTTCCACTTGATCGAGCCACCTTGCTCGCTGCGCGCCCCGTCGCCTTGTTCCAGTCGGGTTGTTATCAAGAACCATTTTCACCGGGTTGTCGTCCGACATCCTAACGACATGCCCAGCCCACCGTAGTCTCCCGATTTTCGCCGTTTGAACGATGAGTGGTTCTCCCAGCAGCGGATGCAACTCGTGGTTCATCCGCCTCTGCCATGATCCATCTTCCATCTGCACTCCACCACAGATGGTACGCAACACCTTTCGTTCGAAAACCCCAAGGCGCGTTGGTCCTCTACGAGCATAGTCCAGGTTTCGTCGCCGTAGAGGACTACCGGTCTGATCAGTGATCAGGCTTCAACGACATAGCAGCACTATTTGACTCCAACATGTCGATAACAATGTTCAGGCGACTCCTCCGTCGACGACAATCCTAAGTGCTTTGTTTGTTAATATTTGTATTAGCATTAAGATATTTTCATTCCGCGTCGAACACTCGACAGAAACGGACGTGCAAAGTGGTCGTTCTATTACTATTCGGTCCGTGTGTACGAATAGCCAAACAAAAGAGTGTATTATTCGCGCTAAAGGCCAACTAGATTGTGAGTTGTGTCGATACGTTCTGTACCCGGCTCACAACTTTGGCTGTATTGGTGCAAAATACCAGCTGCAGTTTTGATCTGTGCACCGTGATTAGATCTTTTTAATCCAAGCCCATCAGTTGACAGTCGAGTCCGTGTCGCTGTGCTGAGTGATCTCACACCCGGCTCACTGCTGGTGGCTGTATTGGTGCTGCTGTACTGGTGCTGCTGGCTGCTTTGGGTGCAGCTTCGAACAATCGGACAACCACTGCTGGAAGGAAGAAGTAAAGAGGTACGTGTTCTTGTCGGCGCTTGTGCGCTAGTGCGCTACATTTAGCGCAATGGATATAGATCCCTCGCCTCCCGTGCCACCATCCCCGAACCCCCCTGACCCTGACCCTTCTGTTACCCCCTCCCCTGTTCATTCTCCAGTCCCCCCTCGCCCCAGGCTTTACCCGGACGGATCTCAACAGGGCAGCTATACTGTTTATTTTCGTCCAAAGGCAGGAGTGAATTCAAAGCGTTTAAACATACTGCAAATTTCAAAAGACCTGACGAAGGGGTACAAGGCCGTGACCGAAATTTCCAAGGTCCGACCTAACAAGCTCCGTGTCGTGGTCAGTGATCTGGCACAGGCCAATGCTATCGCTTGCTCTGAGCTCTTCACACGCGAGTATCGCGTCTACATACCCGCACGAGACGTGGAGATCGACGGTGTCATAGCCGATTCGAGTCTGTCTGTCGAGTGTATCCTAAAAAGCGCAACCGGTTGCTTCAAAAATACCGAAACACAGGCGAAGATTTTGGATTGTAAGCAATTGCAGTCCATGTCTCTCGTCGGCGGTAAAAAGTTTACACTCCGTCAGACTCGTTTCGCGTTACGTTTGCCGGATCTGCACTCCCTAGCCACGTCTCGATCGACCGGGTTCGTCTGCCTGTGCGATTGTATGCACCCCGTGTTATGAATTGCACCAATTGCAAGCAGTTAGGCCACACAGCCGCCTACTGCTGCAATAAGGCACGATGTAGCAAGTGTGGGGAGACTCATGCGGAAGATTCTTGCAGTGTTAATGCTGAAAAATGTATTCACTGTGGGGAAAACCAGCATGAGCTCTCCACATGCCCGGTGTACATGCAGCGCAGAGATAAAATCAAGCGGTCACTTAAGGAGCATTCAAAGCGTTCTTACGCTGAGATGCTGAAGAAGACCGTGACCACTTCTACCATAACATCGAACCCCTTTGATCTGTTGCCCTCTGATGAAACCGATTCTGACGATTCATCAGCGGGAACATCTTATGCCAATCCTGGGGAGTCTAGGAAGAGGAAAAATGTTTCTTCTCCTAAACTTCCCCGTTAAGGTCCTAAGATTTCCCAAAGTGTAATGAAAAGTACGAACAAACCAAACAGTGCTGCGGAAAAACCGAAGCAAACTCCTCCTGGGCTTGCAAACTTAAAGTCCCAGAAGGAGTTCCCAGCACTGCCAGGAACATCTAAAACCCCAGTTGTTCCTTTTGCACATCCAGTTGATGAAACAAACTCTGGATTAGTGAAATTTTCTGACATTGTGGACTGGATTTTTGAAAATATCAATGTACCCGATCCAATTAAAATTTTTCTTACAGCATTCCTCCCAACAGTTAGATCATTTTTGAAGCAGTTGACTGCCCAATGGCCCCTCCTTGCAGCGATTGTATCCTTCGATGCCTAATTCAACTGCGTATATGAAGGATTCTATCTCTGTCTTACAGTGGAATTGTAGAAGTATTTTACCAAAAATTGATTCGTTTAAAGTTTTGATAAATAAAAACAAATGCGATGCATTTTCCCTTTGTGAAACTTGGCTTACATCAAATATTGATCTCAACTTCCATGATTTTAATATTATTCGCCTTGATCGAGACACCCCATATGGAGGAGTACTTTTAGGGATTAAAAAGTGCTATTCTTTCTATCGTATTAACCTCCCCTCGATTCCAGGCATCGAAGTTGTCGCATGTCAAATGACAATACAAGGTAAAGAGCTTTGTATTGCCTCAATATATATTCCTCCCAGAGCACAGGTTGGGCAACGGCTGCTCTTTGATTTAATAGAACTTCTTCCCTCGCCACGTATGATTTTGGGAGACTTCAACTCTCATGGCGTGGCTTGGGGTTCCCCATACAATGATAACCGCTCCTCTTTAATCTATAACCTTTGCGATGACTCCGACATGACTATTTTAAACAACGGTGAAATGACACGTATCCCGAAACCTCCAGCGCGCCCAAGCGCTTTGGATCTATCCTTATGTTCGACGTCGCTACGGTTGGATTGCACATGGAAGGTAATCCTTGATCCTCACGGTAGCGACCATTTGCCTATTCTTATTTCAATTACTAACGGGTCAACTCGCATGCGACCAATTGACATTCCGTATGACCTCACACGGAATGTCGATTGGAAGTTATACGAGGAAATAATTTCAAAAGCGGTCGAGTCGATTCAACATCATCCACCACTTGAAGAATACAACCTCCTCGCGGGCTTGATTCTCGACGCCGCGTTGCAAGCCCAAACGAAGAAATATCCCGGCGTAACGATCAAAGAACGGCCTCCCACTCCGTGGTGGGACCAAGAGTGCTCCGATGTCTACACGCAAAGATCCGACGCGTATCTGACCTTCCGGGATACAGACGATGCCGACGACTTTAAACGTTATTCGGAGCTTGATACCAAGTTTAAAAGCTTGACTAAGGCAAAGAAACGCGGATATTGGCGTCGGTTCGTAAACGAGACGTCGAGGGAGACATCAATGAGCACTCTTTGGAACACAGCCCGAAGAATGCGGAATCGCGTAACGGTCAACGAAAGCGAGGAGTCTTCAAGTAGGTGGATATTTGATTTTGCCAGGAAAGTATGTCCGGACTCTGTTCCTGAGCAAAACATTGTTCGCGATGCGTCTCCGGGCCACGACGCGATTGAATCACCTTTTACGATGGCAGAATTTTCAGTTGCCCTCCTGTCCTGTAACAATAACGCGCCTGGGTTAGATAGAATCAAATTCAACTTGTTGAAGAATCTACCCGGCAATGCCAAGAGGGGCTTGTTGAACTTGTTCAATAAGTTCCTGGAGCAAAATATTGTACCGCAGGATTGGAGGCAAGTAAAGGTGATCGCCATCCAAAAACCAGGGAAACCAGCTTCTGATCACAACTCTTATAGGCCGATTGCAATGCTATCCTGTATCCGGAAATTGATGGAAAAAATGATACTCCGTCGTTTAGACCATTGGGTCGAATCAAATGGTCTACTATCAGATACTCAATTTGGCTTCCGCCGTGCCAAAGGGACGAATGATTGTCTTGCGTTGCTTTCAACAGATATTCAGCTGGCGTATGCTCGCAAAGAACAAATGGCGTCTGCGTTCTTGGACATTAAGGGGGCTTTTGATTCCGTTTCTATTGACATTCTTTCGGGTAAACTTCACCGACAAGGATTTTCTCCAATTTTGAACAATTTTTTGCACAATTTGTTGTCCGAAAAGCACATGCATTTTACGCACGGCGATTTAGCACCTTTTCGCATTAGCTACATGGGTCTTCCCCAGGGCTCATGTTTAAGCCCCCTTCTTTACAACTTTTATGTAAATGACATCGACGAATGTCTGGCAAACTCATGCACGATAAGACAACTTGCAGACGACAGTGTAATCTCTGTTACAGGAAAGCTGCCGATTTGCAAGGACCATTGCAAGATACCTTGGACAATTTGTCTGCTTGGGCTTTACAGCTAGGTATCGAATTCTCTCCGGAGAAGACTGAGATAGTAGTTTTTTCTAGGAAGCATGAACCTGCTCAGCTTCAAACACAATTAATGGGTAAAACGATTTCTCAGGTTTTGGTACACAAATATCTTGGTGTCTGGTTCGACTCTAAAGGCACCTGGGGTTGTCAGGTGAGGTATCTGATGAAAAAATGTCAACAAAGAGTGAATTTTCTTCGTACAATAACCGGACAATGGTGGGGAGCCCACCCAGGAGACCTTATAAGGCTTTATCAAACAACGATATTGTCTGTTATTGAATACGGGTGTTTCTGCTTCCGCTCCGCAGCAAACACACATTTGATCAAACTGGAGCGAATACAATATCGTTGTTTGCGTATCGCCTTAGGTTGCATGCAGTCGACCCATACGATGAGTTTGGAGGTCTTAGCTGGAGTACTACCATTGAAAAACCGCTTCTGGAGCCTGTCTTCTCGTATTCTTATCAAATGTGAGGTCTTGAACCGTCCCGTGATTGAAAATTTTGAAAGGTTAATCGAACTTAATTCTCAAACCCGTTTTATGACATTGTATTTCAATCACATGTCCCAAAATATTAACCCTTCTTCGAATATTCCAAATCGTGTCGACTTATCAAATACTTCTGATTCTACTGTGTTTTTCGATACATCCATGATAGAAGAAACTCGTGGAATCCCGGATCATTTACGCGTGCAGCAGATCCCCAAAATTTTTTCCAATAAATATCGAAACATCAACTGCGACAATATGTACTACACTGACGGATCACTTCTTGATGGGTCCACTGGCTTCGGTATCTTCAATAACAATTTAACCGTCTCCCATAAGCTCGATAATCCTGCTTCTGTTTACGTCGCAGAATTAGCTGCAATTCAGTACACCCTAGGGATTATCGAAAAAATGCCCACGGACCATTATTTCATCTTTACGGACAGTCTCAGTTCCATTGAGGCTCTCCGATCGATGAAAGATGTTAAGCACTCTCCGTATTTCATGGGGAAAATACGGGAACATCTGAGTGCTTTATCCGAAAAATCTACTCAGATTATCTTAGCGTGGGTCCCTTCTCACTGCTCGATACCGGGTAATGAGAAAGCGGACTTTTTGGCTAAGGTGGGCGCAACAAACGGTGATATTTATGAAAGACCAATTGCCTTTAATGAATTTTTCGCATTTGTACGTCAGAATACGATCATCAGTTGGCAAAATTCTTGGACCAAGGGGGAACTGAGAAGGTGGTTACATTCCATAATCCCCAAGGTATCGACGAACCCGTGGTTCAAGGGGTTGGATGTAGGTCGGGATTTCATTTGCGTGATGTCCCGGCTTATGTCCAATCACTATAGATTTGACGCGTATCTCCGTCGTGTTGGGCTCGGGGAGAGTGGTATCTGTGCCTGTGGTGAAGGTTATCACGACATAGAGCACGTTGTTTGGTCATGCCCTGTATACCGTGACGCCAGGTCTAGATTAATAGCTTCCCTGCAGGCCGAAGGTAGGCAGTCGGCTGTTCCTGTTCGTGATGTCTTGGCAAGCCGTGACCTATCCTACATGTCCCTTATATACGTTTTCCTGAAATCCATCCACGCCCCAGTTTAGTCCTATCCCCTTCCGCCTACATCCAACCAAACGACAAGAACACGTTAAGACCCCGGATCCGGAAACAGCAACTAGACCCGCACGATACTCTCAGGCCCCGAGGGAGACAACCCAATATGCCAGTCCGTAATATCTTGGCCCAGCAGCGGAACATATTCAATATGTTGCTTACCTATGGCGATGGAAAACCATCAAACAACAAATCAGTGCTTTTCATGCAAAACATTCTAGCTTAAGTTAGATTTAGTTTCAGCTCGTAGTCGGCAGCGAGGATAAAAAATTTGCTTTTAGTTATTAAGATACTTTAGAAAGTAAGCTACCAGATATAATTGGCGCCGTTAAACATTGAATTGTATTTGTGCCGTGTCAAATAAACTATAGATGAGGAAAAAAAATTAAGATATTTTATCATTTAGACCACCAATGTGTCAGATGATTTTACCAAAAAAAAATAACAAAAAAAATAGGAGAAATAAGAGTTTTTAGCAACTCAATTGTCTATCGAAAAACATTTTTTTGGAAAAAATCTGTAATAACCGATATTTTCAAAATCACTTTTTGGTTTTAAAATTTTTTTTGCAGGGTCTGAAATTTATTTTTTTAATATTTTTAAATGGAAGTTCAGATAACTTTCTAGAGGTTATCTATTGACAACCATTCTCTATCTTTCGTCATTATTTAGATATGTTGGTTTACAAGAAAAAGGTTTAAATATTTCAAACCTTTGCAAATGTGAGTCCAGATAAATTTTCAAAAAAAGTATGGAAAGTTGATTGGTTTAATAAGGCCTACATACCCACAAAGTTCCATCGCGTTCTACTAGGATACCCAAGAAAAATTGTACCCAACAAAAGAAAAAATAGCTGTAAACAACACTCAATTAATTCATATCTCGATGATGCTTCGAGAGATTTTCTGAGCGGCGCAGTTGGTACATTATGTTATGCTTCTCACAAAAAACTTGTTTAATAAGGCACGAGAGAAGGTCATTTATGAATTGACCAGCGATGGATTCATTCCAAACGCAAGCTATAGCACCGCCATTGATTTGCAGTAGTTTGTTTTTCATCACCGGTCGTAGCCGGCTATGGGACTGACTTGCTATCATTCTGGCTACGTACCTTAAAAGTAATCGCATGTGAGTCCCAGCTTATGATTTTCAACAAATTTTAGTCAAATTTCGGTGTTTATACAAGTTTTATGATGTAAAAGTGTTAGATTGTCATTGCAGTACTAAATTCTGTTGATGGTCTTGATTGAAAAAGCTTTTGAGTGCCAAATTTCACCTAAAGCGATACGATTTTCAATTGCTGTTTTCTCGTCAGCACCAAAACGCAAATGGGACGGACTTGCTATGAGCGGCAGTATACGGAATATCACAGACTGTGAAGAGCTCCAGCGACTAGTCGACATTTTTCACGACTGGTGTTCTAATAACTTACTAACAGTTAGTATCCAGAAATGTTGTGTGATCTCATTCAATAGAAAAAATGACCCGATATTGTACAGTTATAGCATGTCTGGTCAAACTTTGACTAGAGTTAATCAGGTTCGAGATTTGGGTGTTACACTGGATGCAGCGCTATCGTTTAAACCGCACTATAATGGAATTATATTGAAGGCAAATCGGCAGCTTGGATTTATCTTCAAGATAGCACCGGAATTTCGTGACCCACTGTGTCTTCGTTCGTTGTTCTACTCTCTGGTACGATCAGTTCTGGAAACTTATTGTGTAGTGTGGTGTCCTTACAACGCAAACTGGATTGCAAGAATAGAATCCGTGCAGCGGAAATTTGTACGCTATGCCTTACGTTTTCTCCCGTGGCGAGATCCGCAACAGTTACCGGCGTATGCTGATCGCTGCCAACTTCTAGGTATGGAAACACTGCAGCAAAGACGGTTCGAAGCACAGACTGTATTTATTTTCAAAATTTTAACAGGTGAAACTGATGCCCCGAGAATTTTGCAGCAGCTAAATGTGTATGCTCCGGAAAGGCCACTAAGACAAAGGAACTTTCTCTCTCTGCCACATCGCAATGAATTATATGGGCAATACGACCCCATACGCCCTATGTCAGCCAGCTTCAACGACGTTACTTACCTTACCAGTCAGCTCCAGGCCGAAGTGTCCTTTGCTGTTCGAAGAAGTCGTCTTCATTCAACTCGGTCCATGGCTGCAGCTCGCCAGCCATGTCGTCTGCGGAGGCCCCGCAGGTCGTCTTCCACTTGATCGAGCCACCTTGCTCGCTGCGCACCCCGTCGCCTTGTTCCAGTCGGGTTGTTATCAAGAACCATTTTCACCGGGTTGTCGTCCGACATCCTAACGACATGCCCAGCCCACCGTAGTCTCCCGATTTTCGCCGTTTGAACGATGAGTGGTTCTCCCAGCAGCGGATGCAACTCGTGGTTCATCCGCCTCTGCCATGATCCATCTTCCATCTGCACTCCACCACAGATGGTACGCAACACCTTTCGTTCGAAAACCCCAAGGCGCGTTGGTCCTCCACGAGCATAGTCCAGGTTTCGTCGCCGTAGAGGACTACCGGTCTGATCAGTGATCAGGCTTCAACGACGTAGCAGCACTATTTGACTCCAACATGTCGATAACAATGTTCAGGCGACTCCTCCGTCGACGACAATCCTAAGTGCTTTGTTTGTTAATATTTGTATTAGCATTAAGATATTTTATCATTTAGACCACCAATGTGTCAGATGATTTTACCAATAAAAAATAACAAAAAAAATAGGAGAAATAAGAGTTTTTAGCAACTCAATTGTCTATCGAAAAACATTTTTTTGGAAAAAATCTGTAAAAACCGATATTTTCAAAATCACTTTTTGGTTTTAAAATTTTTTTTGTAGGGTCTGAAATTTATTTTTTTAATATTTTTAAATAAAAGTTCAGATAACTTTCTAGAGGTTATCTATTGACAACCATTCTCTATCTTTCGTCATTATTTAGATATGTTGGTTTACAAGAAAAAGGTTTAAATATTTCAAACCTTTGCAAATGTGAGTCCAGATAAATTTTCAAAAAAAGTATGGAAAGTTGATTGGTTTAATAAGGCCTACATACCCACAAAGTTCCATCGCGTTCTACTAGGATACCCAAGAAAAATTGTACCCAACAAAAGAAAAAATGGCTGTAAACAACACTCAATTAATTCATATCTCGATGATGCTTCGAGAGATTTTCAGCCTTTGGGTACCGATGAAATCGGAATGAATTCTAGTTTATTGAAAACATATAAACCTGAGAGAAACAAGATGTCAGAAAAAGTTATACACGTTGCAAAAATGCACATTTTTATACATACTCCCAACATCCAGAACATGTCCATGGGTCCATGGGTTAAGTTCTCGAGTAATACTAGGAAACCAGGATAGTTTTCCAGTAAAATAAAACAAGTTTCATTATAATTGCTTTATTTTTCGTGAAGTTCTGGCTCTTTAAAAATTAACAACATTTTGCCTGTCTCAATCGTTTCGTCTACCCTCTGTATATCACGCTTAAGGCTGGATTAGCTTCTTTGACCAAGCGTCAAATATTTGTCACTTTTTGACATATAAAAATTTGGTCAAAGAAAATTGTTTGTCACTCTTCAATTTTAACATGTGGCAAACACGGGCAAACAACAATCATGATGTCAAAAAAATTCAACCAGTATGTCAAAAGGTCAAATATTTGACCATTGGTCAAAAAGTGTAATACAGGCTTTAAACACAACACTTTTCTCCACTTCTAACATCATCACCTTTTAAGTTTAGTAAAGCGGGCAATGTATGTAGTTTCGCGGGAATGCGAAGATGAACGGGAATAGAAGGTGTGACTAGAATTAGAAAAAATTTTCGTCCAGACGGGACGAGTCACATCTTCTATTCCCGTTCATCTTCGCATTCCCGCGAAACTACATACATTGCCCGCTTTACTAAACTTAAAATGTAAGTCAATATGACAAAAAATGAAATTAGTTCGTAAAGTATCATCACCTTGTTTATTCACATTATACTCGTTTGATACCCTTCGGTTCCGGTTCCTTTGGTTTTTCAATTTTGTGCGACTCTATATTATAAATATAATATCCGTGAAAAAAAATTTTTTTTTCATAAAATTATAACTGTTTTTCCTAATTTCTCCATGATCAGACAGTACGCAATGTCTAGGTTATCTTTGTCTTTGAAACGTCTATGCAAAGTTTCAGCCAAATCAAAAATGGTCGATTAAATGGTTGCCCGTTTTTTGTGGCACTAAAATAACAATGATAATTGATATGTCACAAAATTGTTTATCATTATATTGATTGTTAAAATCCATGTTATCATGCATATTTTACCAATCTATTTAAGAGTTTGCGAGCCTTTTAATCTCTTCAAACTTCATTGTCGAGAATAACAAAGGTTGCGTTCACCGTTGAATGGTGGAATGGAAATGTTTGAACCAGCAATAATTGTGTTTCTCTTCATTTTTTGACTATGCAATAGCCTATCGTATTCCAACTATCGAAGCCATGAAGACTGTACATAACTTTTCACTTACTTGAGGATGATTATAATTACCCAGCGCGTTCTAATGAAGATGTCTGTTGGTCGCTTAGGAAAGAGTTTCCGTCGCATGGGTTATAATATTGGAAAAATACAGCTGAATTGATGGTGTAATGTAATTGATTTCTGATTTCCCAATTGCACAATGAAAAAAGGATAAAAAAAAGTCCAGACAAACTGTCGCAATGTGAAAAACAAAGAGGAATGTATTCTCATGTAATGGTCTACTTCGGAAAATATGAACAATATACATTTTTTCAACTGTGGATGTTTATTTCCCTTTTCTCATTTGGATCAAATAAACGAAATCGAAAGATATACAATGTGTCATAGTAAATTATGTTTTAGGGTGTTATACAGCTCTAGAATGACATGTCCTTGGATATAATTGATAGAGAAGCACTAATGAAATAGGTTTGGTTTGGGTAATTGCTTTTCTTACTATCAGTAATAAAGTGTTAGTCCAAGAAGTAACATCCTTTGTCGAAACGGGTTGCGCTAGTGATACGATTGATACACATTAGACTGGTTTTTTTTTTCTTACTTGAGGATGATAAATACAGGTTGGTTTAGATTGTTTACCTTATATATTGATCAAAGTAAAGCATTGTCATTTGCATACTTTATATGCAAATGGTTGGTCCTCGGTGATGTTGTTTATTTTCTTAGCAGTAAAGTTGGTTTGTATATCAACATATTGTTATTTGGTACGGTGCTAAATTGTAATTTATTGAATACATCTGATATGATTGGTTATAATTAAATGCGTTGACGATTTCTTGTGTGATTTTAGTTTTAAATTGAAGTAATTTGACCTTCGAGTTTCCTGCTGGAATTTATAGACTCTGTTTCAAGCATTTGATCAGTGAAGGATTTTGTGCCAAATTAGTACGAATCCAGTCCTTAATTATTCGCCACCGGTAGCTGCATTTGAAAAGAGATGCTGATTAAAAACTAAAAGGTAACTACTTACTACCGAAACCCGCACACTTGTCCCATAATGAAGAACAACATGTTGAGAAAACGGTGATTCAATTTTGGATTTCCTGGTTTGCAGCCTTTCCTGAACATTTTCGTGGCATCACTGGTTTAACGTTAAGAATTAAAAACCGTGCGTGGCATTGGTTTTACGTCATGGTACGCGAAAAAACATATATGGAACTCAATATGCTGGTACATTTCGAAAGCACTCGTATGTTTTGTCCAACCGCACCGGCAACTTTTTTTGTACTGCAGTTCAACAACATGATTCTAATTATTCCAATGGCATATTTTTAGAATGTAAATTTAATCTATTGCCAATATTGAGTTGGTAGATTGACGAAATACGTCGTTTTGTGAAAACTAGAACTAAGATTATTCTTCTCGCTGAACAAAATCCATCTGCTTAAGTGTGGATACTGAAGTTGATCGGTTTAATTCATAGCAGATATTTTAGTAATGCACTTAACAGGGACGGCATAAAAAAACCCATGTTGCACAATATCGTCCTGTGAGATAATAGCACATACGGAATCGGGATGACACCCAGAGGCCAGAATCCGAATTCAAATGCAAATTGAAAATCCAGGATGGTGACTTCCGGTTTTTGGAATACACCCCAAAACAGCCAAATATCAAAATTTCCGGAACCGGGGTAGTGTCCATTACATGGAAATAAACCGATGTCACTTTAAAATCTCCCGGTTTCGATAGAACAAAATAGAATGGCTAAATACCACTAAATGTGGGTGTTCTAGAACCCTAGAAGTCGGAAATAATAATTCCTCATTATATTTGAATCTCGACTATAATTGTATCATCTGATTTAAAATGTTCGTTCGACAATTGAATTATGTCATCTGTTTCAATATAAGCTTCTATAAGACCTCATGCGAACAGCATAATTTAATAGAAACCGAACCAAGTGTCCAAAACCACATTGGCTACATCCGGCTCTCCAGGTAGTGACGAATTTCAGGATTCAACCAAAATCGATTATGCGATACCTCCAAGTATGAAGAGTTAAAAAACAATGTTTTAAGGGACAATCAAGTGTCATCAATATTAATGCAAAGTCAGATCTCATTATCGTTGGACATTTCCTGATATTATTATTTTGTTTTTTATTAGTACAAATAGGTAATATATTAATAATGTAAACGATTGATTATGTAATTGTGTTATTAAGTTTTCTTCTTTTCTTTTTCAATTGCTCAGTGTTGGCTTTGTTGAGTGTTTTGATTTTGTTATACAAACGAGTTTTGAAATAAAGCTGTTTAACTTTGAGCGAAATATCTGTGTCTTGGCACTTTCTCAAGCATTTCTCTATAGCTCTCTCTTCGCAATTCAGCTTATCGCCATGAACGGAAATGCAGCAATGTTCCAAACATATTAGTTGTGTAACCTTCGGTTACATTGCGTGTGCTGGCTCCGCCACAATTGAAACTTCATCCAGACTTGCCCGGTTAAAATCCCCACCTCCCAGATCCTACCCTGGATTCAGAGCACATCTACATGAGTGATATCCCTCCAAGTCTGTCGTTTAACGTCTAGGACGGAGGGGTCACCCATATAGGAAAGCTTGTCAATAGTATCACCATTACTACTTCAACAGGGTTGAGTGATTTCCCTCCAAGTCTGTCGCGTCGCGTCTGGGACGGAGGGGTCACTCATAAGGGTTCGTTCACAGATGCATTGAGGAGACAACCTAGGTATTCGGATCCACAGGGTGGGTCAAAAGGAATGAGTGGCCTACTGAACAGTTCATTACGACTCGGGAGTGTTCGTGGCACTCCCGATTCGGAAATGACAGTTCACATATAAACGACGAGGCAATTCTAAGGGGGTGCTCTTTCGGCTAAAACAGCTAACGATTCAGAGGTGCGCGTATAAAGTTTTTTACCGTACTTAAGGTTTACGCTATGTGTGAAATACGGGGAGTTTTCGCAGTGATTAATTAGAAAATTGTACTATTAGGTTATTAAAATGTTTTAAAATTGTTATTGTCAAGTTGTTAAAATACTGAAGATGTCAAAAATGTGAATTTGTAAAAAAGACCTAACTGATGTAAAACTTACTATTATAGTGCTAAACGGTTTAAAAAGGTCAGAAGACAAGATCGACAGAAAAACTATACGTATATCTATTAAAACAAGGGAAAAAAGGTCCTCGAGGGGCCTTTTATCCTTGGTTCTAGCTCTACGCTTGAGGCGGTGCCATCCATTGTCAGAGGACAAAGAGTTTGAACCCGCCATTTTGTGGAACGCCAATCCATCGCATATATACCTTCGAAGGTGCTGGCTGGACGCTATTGGCCCGGCACAACGATCGAGCACTGCCATTGAACGGAAAGTCGTCAACCGCCACGATGTTCGGGACGCCGACTCGTGTTTAGTTATACGGATCCGGAGGAACAGGAACAGTAAACCAAGTAACTTAGGTTAAGAAACAACATGTCGGGACAGGGGAAATAAATTAGTAATGTAAGCTATCTATCTATTGTTTTAAAGCATCGCTCCCTTGGTTTCACACCTGGTTTTTTATTTCGTTTCGACGTTTTCAAATTTAGTCGTCGCTTAGGTGTTTTACAAAAGTCTCTCAGTTTGTCGGAGTCGTGTGGCAGCATATTGGCCTGGTGGTTCACCCCTGTAAGTTGGTTTGTTTCCCGATGTGTTTTGTGTCGAATAAACTATAAAGTGGTGAATGAAGGCAAGCTGTGGGCTCGTTTCCAAACGTTGCATGACTCTTCCCTCACCCAACACCCACTGAGCAAGCATAGAGGTTATCAATTGGCGCCCAACATACAAAACCCACGAGAATTAACAGAGCTGCGTAAGTTAAAGGGGGAGGGTAAAATCAGATTTCTGATTACGCTTACTTCGTCCTCCAAACGAAGATTTTAATGATGGACATTGAATTTGATTTACAGTATAAGAACCTTTTGGTTCACCATTTGGAAAGAGAGGAAGTGGAATATGAATTAAAAATTCGGGGCATTGAGTTTACAGAGCAGGAAACACGTTCGACGATTGCGAGACGTCTGAAGGAGAGTCTAAAGTCGAGAAATGTAATAACAATGCGAATATAGATTTTGATCGGTTAGAAACGACGGTCGAAGAGGAGATTGCGATTGTAGACAGAAATCTTAAGCAAATTATAGAATCGAAAACTCAATACTTAAAAAACTTATTTCCGCCCCAAACGACCTGTTAGACTATCGCTTTACCTGGAAAACCTGCATACCAGAGCAGATGATACAGAAAATTCTTGTCGAAGAACACGACGATAGCCTACATTTGGGGGTGGAGAAAACCTTAGCAAAAATTAAGAAAAAATATTTTTGGCCTAAAATGGCAACACATGTGAGGGAATACATCAACCAATGCTCCGTGTGTAGAAAAATAAAACCTTCTTATCTGTCACAAACCCCCGAACCGGGGAAACAACGAATTGCCACTAAGCCATTTCAAATTATCGCGATAGATTTCATCCAGTCACTTCCCAGAAGCAAAAGTGGGTATGCACACTTGCTTGCTATCATGGATTTGTTTTCAAAGTGGTGCTTGTTGGTTCCCGTCAAACGGATCGCAGCAGCACAGGTGGTCAACATTTTGGAAGAATCCTGGTTCCGAAGATATTCAGTCCCAGAGTTCCTGATTTCGGACAATGCCACTTCTTTCCTCTCTAAAAAGTTTAAAGCTCTATTAGCCAAGTATGGTGTACAACACTGGACCAACTCTCGACACCATAGCCAAGCCAACCCCGTGGAGCGGTTGAACCGTACGATAAACGCCTGCATACGGTCCTACATCAAGCAGGATCAGAAGCTATGGGACACACGGGTGTCGGAAATAGAATTTTGCCTAAATAGCACTCCGCACTCTGCTACGGGATTCTCTCCATACAGGGTCCTTTTCGGGCAAGAAATAATAGAAAAAGGAGACGAACACCGGGTAGATTGGGATGTGGAGGAGATGACAGAGGAAGAAAGGGTAAAGAGAAAGGGTCAGGTGGACGAAAAGATTTACTCGATGATAATAAAAAATTTGAGGAAAGCACACGAGAAAAGTATCAAAAACTATCATCTGCGTTCAAATCAAACTGCCCCGGTTTACTCGGTGGGTCAAAAAGTTTGGCGCAGGAATTTTCGGCAATCTTCTGCGGTGGATAATTACAATTCCAAGCTCGATGCTTTATATGTCCCTTGCGTCGTTCGAGCTCGGGCTGGAACTAGCTCATATGAGCTCGCCAATGAAGACGGTAGGCACATCGGCGTGTTTTCAGCGGCCGACCTGAAACCGGACAATTAGGATAAAAATTTCAACTACTTTGTGTGATGTAACGGTCTGTACGTATCTTAGCCAAAAGTTGTTTATCCGATTTCCGCCTTGTATTTATCCTACGACGGCTGAAAGGATGGGAATACTTTGTTAAGGAAGGTCATCATCATATATTTTATTAAACTTTACCTGTTGTAGTAACCCAAAAGCAATCTCCTAAAGAGTTTTACATTCGGAAAAGAAAAACAGAGGCACGTGATAGGCTCGGATACAATCTGTGTTCATGCACGCAATTGTTCGCGATGGTGGAATTTAGTGTGCTAAAATGTTCAACGTGTAAATGAGACTGAATCACTTGCGAGGCGAGATAGTTGGCTGACAGTTAAAGCATTAGTGTTAGTGCAAGCTGATAGGATGGGCTAGGTGAGTTCTTTCGCTTCTTCGTTTGAAGAAGGGAAGTGAGCTTACAAACACAACGGCACCGATAGGCAGCAAAGGGAGATGAGAATAGTTTGTAACGCAAATTGTTTCTCATTGTCAAGATAGGGGACTAATGAACTGGCGGAAATCAGGTTAGGAGATTTTTAGGCAACTACGAGAGGGGATACGATGGGGTATTGTAACCTTCGGTTACATTGCGTGTGCTGGCTCCGCCACAATTGAAACTTCATCCAGACTTGCCCGGTTAAAATCCCCACCTCCCAGATCCTACCCTGGATTCAGAGCACATCTACATGAGTGATATCCCTCCAAGTCTGTCGTTTAACGTCTAGGACGGAGGGGTCATCCATATAGGAAAGCTTGTCAATAGTATCACCATTACTACTTCAACAGGGTTGAGTGATATCCCTCCAAGTCTGTCGCGTCGCGTCTGGGACGGAGGGGTCACTCATAAGGGTTCGTTCACAGATGCATTGAGGAGACAACCTAGCTATTCGGATCCACAGGGTGAGTCAAAAGGAATGAGTGGCCTACTGAACAGTTCATTACGACTCGGGAGTGTTCGTGGCACTCCCGATTCGGAAATGACAGTTCACATATAAACGACGAGGCAATTCTAAGGTGGTGCTCTTTCGGCTAAAACAGCTAACGATTCAGAGGTGCGCGTATAAAGTTTTTTACCGTACTTAAGCTTTACGCTATGTGTGAAATACGGGGAGTTTTTGCAGTGATTAATTAGAAAATTGTACTATTAGGTGATTAAAATGTTTCAAAATTGTTATTGTCAAGTTGTTAAAATACTGAGGATGTCAAAAATGTGAATTTGTAAAAAAGAGCTAACTGATGTAAAACTTACTTTTATAGTGCTAAACGGTTTAAAAAGGTCAGAAGACAAGATCGACAGAAAAACTATACGTATATCTATTAAAACAAGGGAAAAAAGGTCCTCGAGGGGCCTTTTATCCTTGGTTCTAGCTCTACGCTTGAGGCGGTGCCATCCATTGTCAGAGGACAAAGAGTCTGAACCCGCCATTTTGTGGAACGCCAATCCATCGCATATATACCTTCGAAGGTGCTGGCTGGACGCTATTGGCCCGGCACAACGATCGAGCACTGCCATTGAACGGAAAGTCGTCAACCGCCACGATGTTCGGGACGCCGACTCGTGTTTAGTTATACGGATCCGGAGGAACAGGAAAAGTAAACCAAGTAACTTAGGTTAAGAAACAACATGTCGGGACAGGGGAAATAAATTAGTAATGTAAGCTATCTATCTATTGTTTTAAAGCATCGCTCCCTTGGTTTCACACCTGGTTTTTTATTTCGTTTCGACGTTTTCAAATTTAGTCGTCGCTTAGGTGTTTTACAAAAGTCTCTCAGTTTGTCGGAGTCGTGTGGCAGCATATTGGCCTGGTGGTTCACCCCTGTAAGTTGGTTTGTTTCCCGATGTGTTTTGTGTCGAATGAACTATAAAGTGGTGAATGAAGGCAAGCTGTGGGCTCGTTTCCAAACGTTGCATGACTCTTCCCTCACCCAACACCCACTGAGTAAGCATAGAGGTTATCAGTTGTTTCTTGAATTCTAGACTGGGTTTTATAAGGCCACCTATGCAATTCCATAAAAACGAACAATTATTTTAATCGACCATTTTTTATCTGACTGAAACTTCGCACAGATTTGCAAACAAACCGTCCTATCTAAACTAATCGTGACGCAAAAAAATACTACTTACATACTTATAGCACAAAAGACAGAAACATCTGTACAAGGTTTCACCCAAATCAAAAATTACCGTTAAAAAAAGTATTAAAACTAGGACATATTTTGTGGAACTGCTCACCTTCCGATAACTGATCTACCCATGTGAAGCCCGTCGAATTATCTTCAACTTGATCTGTCAAATGCAACTTTCTGATAATGTATCCTCCAATATATTCTATAGCATCTTCTTCGAACTCAGTCAAACTAAAAGTATCATCTGTATCATCTAACTCCAACTCATCTATTGTGAAACTTGGTTCCTCAATACGTTCTGAGGTCTCTGAATCTACAACATGAATCAGTATAGTAGCCGTTAGTAGGTGATCATCCATCTGCTCATTTCCTTCTTCTACATTGCTCCAATCACTCACTTGCTGGGTGCAATCGGAACGGCCTGAATGGAATAATAAAACAGAACGATATTTCTTATACAAACAATTATTCTTATGCTTAGATATAACCTAAAATACACAATCTCAACCGATACGTGAATTCCATTGCCGTTGGGTTGGCGCGAATTGTACCAAAAAAGCGCTCTAGATCATCCTGCTGCAGTCTCCTTGTCAGAATGTAGTGATTACCGTGTGTTGCTTTCAATGTTTCGGCGAGTTGAACAATTGATGCATTATTGATCAGTATTCCTTTTTGAAATGGAAGCATGCTCTTTTTATTTGGTACTCTCAAGCGCCTGACAGCTTCGGATGTACTTTTAAGGATTGCTTTATGCGTTTCATTAGATGGATCAAACGCTGTTATGCGCTCTCTGTGACCTTTCACAGTAGACGAAGAATTGAATAGATCAAACCAATCATTGATTAGTTTGATGAAGTCACTAGTCTCACAAGCGTTTGGTGAATCAATCATACCAAGACTAATTCCTCTTTTAATAGCTTGAGATACAGTGTTCGAAAAAAGCTGCACAGCATATTTCACCTTCTGTCGCCCAGCATCTTTGACATCTAAATGTGTGTTAGAAATTTTATGGCAGATTTTTATATCGTGTTGTTGGAGTTTTATCAGATCTACAATAGGCCTTGAGTTGATCAAGTGGCCTTCGAGCATGAAACCACTGTCCAAAAAATGATTCCGTAAAAGTTTTATCAGGTGAGGTGTATCGGCAAAAACAAAGACCTTTTGACCGGTGTTGGTATGAAAATACGGCTTTTCAACATTTATGTTTAGCGCTTTCCATAATCCCATGTTGGTTGGACCCATACCACAAACCATAGCAACAACTTTGAAATTAATGTCGTTCAACGCTGCAACGATTTCTTGAACAACTGTTGATGTCATGGCGCTGTCGAAGTCATAATATATGACTTGCTTCCAGTTTTTGTACAAATTTCTCTACGATATGAAAGCTCTCTAAAAATTCCAGAAAAGATGATATTATGGCTACGTGTTATAAGTCTAAATTTCCAGTTAGTTACTCGGGTAGAACATCGGTTTGAATAATGGCATCTTTTGTTGAAAAGTATCTAAAGAATCCCATGTGTTGGTAAAAGTCAAGACTGATAAAATTAAATTTTCCGGAAACAGCGTGCTGCACAAGCTCCTTTCGTTCTGCTTATGTGATTATGTTTTTCTCTACATTGACGGGTAAAAACTGACTGGGGAATGCACTGTCTTTAAGCATGCGCTTGCACAGTTCCGTCTGTAGCAGAATATCCTTCAGTCGATAATCCTCCTCTAGGAAATGATCAGAGCATATTTTGGCAGCTTTTATGTTCGTTTCCTCTCCTTTTCCACATACTTTCATCCACAATGCACATAATTCTTCCTGTTTCGGAAAGCGGAAGAACCTCTTCTTTGGTCATATTTTATCATCCTCATAATTTTTACACTACACTACACTTTACCATTTTCGGTTTCAACAACTTCAACAACTTGTAGCACAATTGAAATCTCTCAAGTGTTGTCAGTTGCATACACATCCCAAGTAACACACGTTGGTATAGAATAGTTGACGTTACCTATAGCGCAGTATGCAGTTCAAAAAGGAATTCATTTTCCTATCTCAATCCCATGTGAAATTCAGGCACTGAATCAGGCAATGAAATTTCTTCTGGTAGCTAGTACGCAGCTAAAAATAAATCATAAACCGAAATGGAAAACAAAGTTCACTTGCTGTGAACACTGCTGTGAAGCAAAATGACACTTTTTCTTGCACGGAATAATTAGCACTGACATTATTCAGGTACTGAAAGTGTCAGGCAGTTGGTTGGTCGTCTCACACCCAGCGATGCCAGATTGGAAGACATTAGCCTACATTCAAAATATTTTTCACGTTATAGTTACCGGAAAAGTTACGTGAATATTTTCCACTATCGTTTTCTAGTAGATTCTACGTGATTGTCATTTGAGTTTATGAAATCAAAAGAAATAATTATCGGTTTCCGTTAGACTCTCTTAGAAATTTGCGAAATAAATATTGAAATTCAGTCCGCGCCCAAATTTGAGTCCATCATGACCTGGCGAGATGAATTATCCTTTGAAACTTTCAGTAGATGCATGCATTTCATATGAGTTTCACGTAGAACTCATCTACTGGTAAACGACGAATTTGCATACCTGATTTATTACGCAACATATTTTGATAATTTCTAAAACCCGTTTCCTAGCTCATAAAAACTAGAGAAATAAATGAAAATTGTACATTTCGTAAAATGTAATTGCTATCAGATATCACTCAGGTATGCAAATTCGTGAATGAATAAAACAACAGAAAAACTGATAAATATTACGACATTCCCGGGGATTATTATTATCCGCTGCAGCTGTTTTCGTTCAGGTAACTCTTCAACCATTGAACTGAAGCTGTGTGAAACCTTTAAGCTCAAGTCTCGATTTTATTAGGATTTTTCGAAAATTCACTTATTTGCAAGCCATCCAGAAATTCTGTTTTATGTTCAGAGTCAGACAACAGCTTTGCCATTTTAATTTCTGGTTATTTTCGCACTGAGAATTAACGTGATACATCCTGTTTGATGTTGTCAAGTTCACGTAGATGGTACGTGATTAACCATGGTATGCATGAGATTTTCACGTAGATGTTATGTTTGTCACATAAATCATGCAAAATGACAGGAGATGAACAAGTATAGGAACCTTCACGTAACAATCACGTGAAAATTATTTTGAGTGTACGATGAAGACATCCATTTTTGTGACGAAAACGTGAAGACATTGGAGAAAACATGTGAAGACATTGAAAAATATGTGAACGACCCGAATTTTGCATTAGTGCATTAGTGGTGACCTGTATTTTTTTTTGCTCGACAGTTTTCGATTTGCCGGAAAGTTTTTTCAGCCTTCGGGCTTCGGTTAGGGAGACATTTTTTCGCGGACCAGACTTTTGAAAAAATTATCTGGCATCCCTGCTCTCACACCAGATCGCGGTAAACAAGTGTGTTCGAGTGTTCTAGAGAAAAGGAAAAATCATGCGCTCACTCACGTCAGATATCGTTACTGTGAAGCATTCTCAGCTGTCAAAATTCCGTTTGGTAAAAAGGGCAAAATTTCGTGAACCTCTTTTCTTTTCAACTGCGTACCACGCTTATTCCATGACATCAATATCACCAGAAAAGCGCAAAACATGAAGGCTAGTAGCTAGTAGAACAAGTACCGATAACTGCATGAAAGCAAGCCAACTTGATATATATAAGTGGCAAAATACATCTCGAGCAGTGATACCAAATGTGCAGATTTGTCTGCAAAACGCAGATTTTTGAAGTCCGTGTGCAGATATTTATTGATTTGCAGATATTTGCAGTTTTTTCCCGGTTTCGGCAGATTTTTGTCAAAGTCTCCTTATATTTGCGCAGATTTTCTTAAAATGTGTGCAGATTTTTACAGACTCTTGCCTGCGCGAGCGAAATTTTTTCGGATCACGGATAGATTTTTCTCAGATTTCGAGCACATTTTTCCGGGTTTTCGAGCAGTTGCAGACATTTTTCAAAAACATCTGGCATCTCTGATCTCGAGTACTAATACGGCAATGCTCAAATCTGTTGCTATGACAACTGTTAACCAGCGCATGCGCAAATGTGTTGTGTCTGCGCAGTGCAACTAGATCGGCAATTTCTTTTATCAGTGGCAGTTTTAATTGATTATAAAATGATGACAAAAAATAATATTCAACCTTTCAAAAAGAGTTGTTTCTTTCGCTTGAATATTGAAATTGTTTTCGCATAGTTTCAACGTTATCTGGATATAAAATCTAACAAAACTAGAAAACGTTGTTAGATATACAATAACAAAAATCTGAAGTGATATTGGTTACACTGCAAGCGTTTTGTTTATCTTTTGATGGCGCGTTTTGACCCGCTTCGAATAAATATAGAAATCGTTCGTATAACCTTAATAATAATTTGATCAAGTAATTTTCAGTTGGGTGTTGAATGCTACGACTATTGTACTAAGGAAAAGCATTTTACAGGTACGTAGTGTTGTTATTAGATGGTGTAATGTCTTACGAAAAGACCAAGTGATAGTGATTGTCATTATTGAACTCATGTTATTAAAAACATCTCCAAAACCAGAAAAAACGAGCTTGTTTTCGAAATGCGGTTCTATTACTGATGAAAAACAACTTCAAACACAATATAATAACACAAGTTTTCAATTGCGCTTGTAGTACACTTATATGACTACTTTCGTTGTTACTTATTTTCTAACATGTTTTGTGTGTTACTTGGGATGAGCCTACTACATTATTTACATTGACGATTCAGATGACGTCATAGCTGTTTCTGTTTATACTCTAAAGAACTAGCCTTGTTTTTGTAAGCCGTGGTTTAACTGTACGATTCATGATTTCCTTGCAGTACAGACTACTGTGTCAAATTGTCTTCAATCATATTTTAGTGTCGGCAGGCACGTATTATTCAAGTTATCGTGACTCACGCTGCATTCCGCATCTACCGAGTCTCCGGGAGCCGATAAATATTTATTTGCTAACCGAAAAAGTTCAAGAAACTGTCCGCGTTTCAATACATACCAAAATTGTAATACTAATCTCACTGTCGCGTATTTTTGAAAATGCAAAAATGCTTGCTACCATGGAGCGGGGTGAAATTCATGTACATTTTTCCCAAAATAGTTTAATTTTAAAACAAGTACTGGTATGTGCTCCAGTAAATCTCTATGGCTATTGGTAAAATTTCTATCGTCTACTTCATGAAATAAAATCGATCATTCTATAAGGGCACTATGAGGTAAATTGGGGTGAAATTGATCACCATTGAAATCCATACATTCTTTTGGCAATGTGCTTTTTTTTCGATATGCTAGAGATTAATGATGATTTCTGTACTGAAAAATATTATTTACAGCTTGTTTGGACACGAAAATAATGATGTTTCAAGTTCAAATTTGTTTACTTCGGTTCACGAGCTGCTTGTTGCTAAATTGGCTCTTATTTGATCGTCGCTAGACCGATTTCAATTCAGTTTGTTGCAAAAGCTCAAAAACTAGCTCTGGGGCAAGTTCTTCAAAATTTTAGAAGTAAAGAAATGGTATTTGTGGTTAGTGATTGTTACATCAAGGCAACCAGTGAAAAGTTGTCCTTTTTTTAAGAAAAGTTGAAAATTTGATTATTCTTTGTCCAACCTTGAATACAAGTAGAAGTTCTTTAGTAAAAACTCTTTAGTTCATTTAAACCTTTGGACATATCATTTTGGCGACGAGGATCTCAAATATCCACGAACATGGCAGAAGATAGAGTTGATCAGCAGCCACAACTGAGAATTCAAGATATGATTCTCAAGATGGCCCAACTTTTACAGCCGATGGCGACCCAGCAGCAGCAGCAGCCTCAGTATCAAACCCCGGAGCAGATTTTGGAGTCCCTCTCATCAAACATCACCGAGTTTGTCTTCGACTAAGAAAACAGAGTTAAGAGCGGACGCTAATTTAACCGGTACCAGGACCTCTTCGAGAACGATGCAGGCCAGCTGAATGATGCGGCGAAGGTACGTCTACTTCTCCGGAAGCTGGAAACCCATTCGCACAGCCGCTATCTCAACTACATCCTGTCAAAGCTTCCCAAGGACCCTAAGTTCGAAGACACAGTCAAGATTCTCAATAAAATATTCGGGCATCAAACGTCAACGTTCCGGAAGCGGTTCATGTATCTTTTCACGATTGTTTTTGACCATCTGCCGATGAACATTCAGAGCACTAAACCGCGGTTCAACCATTGTTGACCTCAGCCAGGTTTTCACCCGACGTAATATGCTGAACGGGCTTTCGGCTAGCAGGTCTATAAGGTCCAGCTCTTCCAAGTTCTTACTCTCATGGTCTGCTCTCATGCTGCTACAATGTGGATACCAGACTTCCGACTCTCCAACAAAATTGTCAACTTTGTGAAAAATTACGAAACTTTCGGTTTTGCGCTTGAACTCTTCCAACGGAATGCGTATTACGTTAGCGGGATCCAGCAAGGACAACGAGTAGGCAGGTGCACTATCTTCACCGAACCGTGTTTCCAGTGAGGTTACAAGAGAATCAAGGTAAGAAATTGTCACAGCTCGGTTCCAATACTCCAAGCTAGTTGATGCAGGCGGATTTGCCCGGTAATTTTGCCGCTGCAATGTCCTTGGTGGATCTACTGAAAAACCTGTGCAATTCAACCCAACATAGGGCAAGCATTTCAATCAATTATTTTTGATCTGGCTAAAACAAAATTCTGCACCAATGTCAACAACTGGGGGGGGGGGGGTTGGCAACAGCCACCCCTGCTCCCCTCTGGCTACGCCTATGGACAGAGGCTCGGTATAGTAGAGCAGGAAACGGAAAGGTGAAACTTACACACAAGCACGGATATAAATGATAAGCGTATCGTACTTACTCAATAGTGATACTGCCAATAATATGAAGTGCGGAGTACAGAAAACACCTGGGCAATATCACAATAGATCTAATCTCTGGTCGCAGTGATGAGTCCACACAGAAAAAAAGATTCCATCTTATTAGTTGCGTAGGAAAAGGCCTCCCGTTACCATCGAGATGCCCATTAATCTTAAGATTTGTCCGTGTTGCTGGTTTTCGGGGATATTTGTTAATTTCGCGACCGATGCTGGATTTCGCGGTTTCCACAAAATCGCGATTTACCACTGCCCCTACCTATCATGTATAAGGCATATTTGAACGCAATATCTAGGTGAGATTGCTTACGTTATGGGCAATGAATAGGAAAATGCTATCTGCCAAAATTCATGGTATTTTGTCCGTGAGCGAAAAAAAGCTTTCATTGTTCAATATTTCATGTGGAAAAAAATAATGGGTGCAAAGTAAACTATACATTGTGACGTGACTGTCAATACAGTTCGCTTATTGAAAAAAATTGACTTACGGTTTTCTGTGAGTGAAAATGGTAAGTCTGTACCGATAAACTAATATATCACAAGTTGGGTTTTTTTCTGTATGGACTTCCTCACTGCGACCAGAATCGTAGATCTATTGTGAGATATGCCCGTGTGTCCGCTGTATCCCGCACTTCTATTATTAGCAACACCGCTATTGAGAAGTGGCATGCTTATTATTATTAGTTTTTTTTAAGTTTAAAATAGTTTATTTGACACGGCACGATACAAATTATGTTTAACTGAGCCAAGTACATGTTTTTTTAAATTCTAATATAGCAGGGAAAAGAGGGAGGCACATTTTTTATATCTCGCTGCCGACTACGAGCTAGTGGGGATTTAACTAGATTGAGTTACAGGATTCATTTATTTGTACATGGCTAAGCAGTGATGTTCCATTTGAGCAGTTTTGGTCTGAGGTGTCTGCGTGAACATGAAGATGCCGAGTCTTCGTTTCAGTGTCTCCAACATGGTGTATCATTTTCATTCAGTTTATGACGGGAATTGTAATCTAACAAATAGATATAAAAAAAATCAAATTTTAATTCCAGCATTTTTTATAAACCCGTACAGCTCTGTCATGTACTGGAGATCACCGCTTCCCAGAATGTCTCTAACGGGTACGTTCGGTTGTTTTCCTCGGGCCCGAAGGGAATCTATAAGCTCGGACCTAACACCACAGTATTCGGTACACGACCAAACAACATGCTCGATGTCATGGTAGCCATCGCCACAAACGCAGTGATTACTGTCTACAAGCCCTATACGAAAGAGATGCGTGTTTAACGTGTAGTGATTGGACATGAGTCTGGACATCACGCGAATGAAGTCCCGACCTACATCCAACACCTTGAACCATGCTTTCGTCGATACCTTAGGAAAAATGGAATGTAGCCACCGTCCCAGTTCATTTGAGTTCCATGATAATTGCCAACTGTTGAGTGTTCTCTGACGCAAAATGCTATAAAATTCATCATAAGCAATTGGTCTTTCATAAATATCGCCATCAATAGCTCCCACCTTAGCTAAAGCGTCAGCCTTTTCATTGCCCGGAATGGAACAATGAGAAGGGACCCACGCTAAGGTAACCCGGTAATTTTTATCTGTTAAAGGACTTAAAAACCGCCGTATTTTCCCCAGGAAATACGGGGTGTGCTTCACAGGCTTCATCGATCGCAGAGCCTCAATGGCACTGAGACTGTCTGTGAAGATGAAGTAGTGGTCTATGGGTAGGGTTTCGATGATCCCAAGAGAGTACTGAATGGCAGCAAGTTCTGCGACGTACACGGAAGCAGGAGCATCGAGTTTGTAGGAGGCGGTAAAATTTTCGTGAAAAACACCGAAGCCAGTGGACTCATCTAGATTAGATCCGTCAGTGTAAAACCTTTTATCATAACTAACATGTTTAAACTTATTGGAAAAAATCTTAGGGATCTCTTGGGGTCGCAATTGATCCGGGATACCAGTAATGTCTTCTTTCATGGTGGTGTCGAAGAATATAGCATTATTAGAAGTATCTAAAAGTGCGACATTGGAGGAATCGTATGAAGAAGGATTAATATCTTGAGCCATATAGTCAAAATATAAAGTCATAAATCTGGATTGAGATTGAAGGTCGACCAACCTCTCGAAATTTTCAATTACTAATGTGTTCATAACTGTGCAACGAATTAGCAACCGGTAAGAGAGATTCCAAAAACGATGTTTCAACGGAAGGATACCCGCTAGCACTTCAAGACTCATCGTATGGGTCGACTGCATGCAGTCCAAGGCAATACGCAAACAACGATATTGTATTCTCTCCAATTTTATAATGTGCGTGTTCGCTGCGGAGCGAAAGCAGAAACAACCGTATTCAAGAACTGACAATATCGTTGTTTGGTATAACTTTAGAAGGTCTCCTAGGTGAGCACCCCACCAGGTTCCGGTAATCGTACGAAGAAAATTAATCCTCTGTTGGCATTTTCGTGTCAGATACCTAATATGACAAGCCCAGGTGCATTTAGAGTCGAACCAGACCCCGAGATATTTAGCGACTAAAACCTGAGTGATCGTTTTACCCGTTAGTAGGAGCTGCAGCTGAGCTGGGTTATGCTTCCTAGAAAAAACGACCAGCTCAGTTTTCTCCGGAGAGAATTCGATACCCAGCTTAAGAGCCCATTCAGACAAATTGTCTAAGGTATCTTGCAATGGTCCTTGCAGATCGCTAGCCCCGCTACCAGTAATAGATACAACGCTATCGTCTGCAAGTTGCCTTGTAACTAATTCGGGAAGTTGTCGAATCGCCATGTGAGAAATACATATGCTTTTCTGACAACAAATTGAGCAAAAAGTTATTCAAATTTGGTGAAAGTCCCTGCGAATGAAGTTTCGCGCTTAAAACTTCTACAGAGACAGAGTCAAAAGCCCCCTTAATTTCCAAGAACGCAGAAGCCATTTGCTCTTTTCGAGCAAATGCGAGTTGAATTTCAGTAGAAAGCAACGCTAGGCAATCGTTCGTCCCTTTGCCCCGGCGAAAGCCAAATTGAGTATCTGAAAGTAAACCGTTTGTTTCGACCCATTTGTCTAACCGTAAGAGGATCATTTTCTCCATTAATTTCCGGAGGCAAGAGAGCATCGCAATCGGCCTATATGAATTGTGATCAGAGGCGTCCCTCCAGTCATGCGGAACAATATTTAGCTCAAGAAACTTGTTGAACAAATTCAACAAGCGTCTTTTTGCAGAGTCGGGTAGATTCTTCAACAGGTTGAATTTTTTCCAGGCAGAGCTGCATGCCACCACGGGTCGACGTGTGGCGATCGTCGAGGGCGCACAATACAGGTGTGACCACTGACAGTACCGAACAGTCCCGGACAAGCAGCGGGAGGTCGCCTAGGGGTGGTGAGCGTCGGACCAGGGACAGTCGACTCCTCGCAAAAGCCACAATCACCCGGAAGCACCTCTGACGGAGCGAATAGAGCCGCTCCCAACACCCAAAAGCACTTACCCGCCCATCGGGACTGATGCCAGTAAGGTCCCGATTATGGCAACTGGCAGCGTAGTGAACGGATATGAGCTGGATTTCGGAATGGTACCGCATCCTCAGGCTGGCACCTGCATCGAGCTCCCTTAGTAAAGTCGTGTGACAACGGCTTGAAATGGCGAGGTGGTACCCGGTGCAGGGGTCTCCGTCCCATAAAACCTGGCAGGCCTTCCAGTACGTTCCGAGTCTATTGCCTGGTGGGAATCAGGCAGGAGTAGGATCAGATGGTTGTTCCTGACTTGCGCCGGTCGGTGGAGTCATAGTTGCCCATAAGGCGCTATGACTGCTTACCCTAGCCATGACCTCACTGCTTCGGCATAGACCACCATGGGACCACATAGGCGACTACTCCACCATGGACAAGGATAGCGGCTGGAAGGGGGACCCATTTAACATCAAGATGAACACATTCAAAACGAAAGAGACGAGTGCGGAGGGATTACAAAATCCCTTCGCAAGAGGTGGCATCCAGCGGTCTCCACAGAAGAAGGCGGAGACGGATGCGGCGAAGTCTGGAGGTGGAAAAACGGCGAATCCGTCGGTGTCCACAGCAGACATCTCGGTAGACGGTCCCTTGCTAGTCAAGGCCGTCGAAAGGTGTATGGACACGCGGCCAAGAGTGGCGGCGCTGTCTGAACAACTCGATGCCATAATCGAGTTCTTGGCGAACAGGCGAAACATCGCTGGCGACCTGAAGCAGAGCCTCCTCCTGCTTCGGAGCACCATTGATGAAGCCAGAAAGGAGCACGAAGAACTCGTAGCTCGGGTGAAGGCGGCTGAGAAAGCGGCCAGGACCGGGAGGGCGACTGCATCTAAAGAAGTGCAGACAGACGCCCCCTCGTTCGCGTCGGTCTGCTCCACGGGGCAGGTCGCTAAGCGAACGAGGCAGTCCCCGGGGGAAACGGCCCCCGGGAACACCGAGAAACGATTGGTCGTGCTACTCCCACGGGAACACACGCCAACCGGTTCAAGGTCCACCGCGGAAAAGGCACAGGTGGAGGCTACGGGCAACCCTTGGACTACCGTAGAGGGTAGGAAGCGTCGGGAAGGTGCGACGCGACATGATGGCGGAGCGGCCAGAGGACCAAAAAAGGTCAAAAAGGCGCGGAGTAGGGGTGATGCCCTCATACTCAAGACGGATGGGTCGAAGTACTCAGAAGTCTTGAAGAAGATGAGGGGGGAAACCCAGCTCAAGGATCTGGGGGCGGATGTGCGGAGTATCCGCCGATCTCGCACTGGCGAGATGATACTTGAGCTCCGGAAGGACGCCAAGAACAAGGGGGCTACCTACAAAACGGTAGCTGAAAAGGTCCTAGGGAAGGAGGTGCAAGTGCGGGCACTCACCTCAGAAGTGACTCTCCAGCTTAAAAACCTGGACGAAATCACTGAGGGGTGCGACATTGCACAAGCCCTAAAAGCGAAGTGCGGGGTGGAGGTGGCTAAGGAGTCAATCCGCCTCCGCAAAGGTCCGGCGGGGACCCAGATAGCTACCTTCCGACTACCGTCGGCGGACGCTAACCTGGCCCTGAAAGAGGGCAAGTTGAAGGTCGGCTGGTCTGTATGTCCTCTGGGCATACTACAGCAACCAGACATTTGCTTCCGGTGCTTCGAGGGCGGACATAAGTCCTGGACCTGAAAGGGGCCCGATAGGAGCCAGCTGTGCAGGCGATGTGGAGGTGCAGGCCATAAAGCAAAGGACTGTGGGGAGTCTCCCAAGTGCATGGTATGTTCCGGGAAACGGGACGCCAAACACTTTATGGGAGGCCCCAGGTGCCCAGCCGGTAAGCCGGCTGCGAAACCACGGGCGTAAGGGTGACGCAACTGAACCTGAACCATTGCTTCGCGGCTCAGCAGCTGCTACACCAAGCAGCCACTGAGTCGTTGTCGGACATCGCCGTCATATCGGATCCCTACCGCATCTCTCCCGGAAACGGTAACTGGGTTGCGGATAGATCCAGTTTGGCGGCCATATGTACGACGAGCAAGTTACCGGTTCAGGAGGTTGTCTCAACCTCAGAAGAAGGGTACGTAGTTGCTAAGGTGAACGGAGTGTTCTACTGCAGTTGCTATGCTCCGCCACGTTGGTCTACCGAAAGGTTCACCCAGATGGTCGACCTCCTATCCATGGAGCTAACGGGCCTAACGCCGTTGGTGGTGGCGGGCGACATCAACGCTTGGGCTGTTGAGTGGGGAAGTCGCTTCACGAACCAGAGGGGCCAGATCATGTTGGGGGCTTTTGCAAAGCTCAACCTAGATCTGGCCAACGTTGGGAACAAAAGTACATTTAGCAGAAATGGTGCGGAGTCGATCATCGACGTGACGTTCTCCAGCCCAGGACTGATCAAGAACTGGAGGGTAGACGATGGCTACACTAATAGCGACCACCAGGCGGTCTGTTATAGTGTAGACAACAACGAGAGGCGGCAAGCGACGGGTAGAGCCAACACTCCGACCGTTCGCGGGTGGAAGACATCGCACTTTGATGCCGATGTATTCGAAGAGGCAATGAGAAGGGAGCGCGAGGGGGGCAGTTGGCTCCGCCCGACTGCTGACCAACTAGTTGCTATGCTATCGCGGGCGTGCGACGCCACCATGCCTAGGACTCGCCAACCTAGGAATGGAAAGCCACCGGTTTACTGGTGGACGGACGCGATAGCCGACCTTCGCAATGCGTGCCTCCGTGCAAGACGGAGGATGCAGCGTGCGCGAAACGAAGAAGAGAGGACAGAGCGCCGCGCAGCATTCAGTTCGGCAAGATCGAAGCTAAAGAGTGCGATAAAGGCCAGCAAGAGGGCCTGCTTCGATAAGCTATGTGCGAGTGCCAATACAAATCCGTGGGGTGACGCTCACAGGATCGTAATGGCCAAGACTAAAGGCGCGCTGGCGCCTGCAGAGCGATCACCAGCGATGCTGGAGCGTAACATCGAGGGACTCTTTCCACGCCACGAGCCAAGTCCTTGGCCTCCGGCGGTCGAGTCTCACGTCCGACGTTCCAGTATCTCAGACATAGACCAGAGATGGTCGGCCAACCTGCCGAGCATCCAATCCGTGAGCGACGACAGCCGTGTCGAGGCAGGGGAGGAGGCAAGGGTTACGAATGAGGAACTCATCGTGATCGCCAAATCCCTAAAGGTGAGCAAGGCACCGGGACCGGATGGTATCCCTAACCTGGCGATCAGGCTGGCGATAAAAACGGTCCCTGGGCTGTTCAGGGCAGTCATGCAGAGGTGCCTGGATGACTGTCTCTTTCCGGACAGGTGGAAGCGGCAGAGACTGGTCTTATTGCCGAAGGCTGGGAAACCGCCAGGGGACCCATCGGCATATAGGCCTATCTGCCTGCTGGACACCGCGGGCAAGGTGCTTGAGAGGATCATCCTCAACAGACTGGTGAGGTACACGGAGGGTTACACGGTCTGGCAAGTAACCAGTTCGGCTTCCGGAAGGGCAGGTCCACGCTGGACGCAATCTCTTCCGTCATCAAGACGGCGGAGGTAGCAATCCAGCGCAAGAGAAGGGGAATACGCTACTGCGCAATCGTCACGCTCGACGTGAAGAATGCGTTCAATAGTGCCAGTTGGGACTCCATAGCGCTCGCGCTCAGGAGCATCCATGTACCGGTGTCGCTGTACAAGATTCTGGAAAATTATTTCCAGAATCGAGTACTTGTTTACGACACAGAGGAGGGTCAGAAGTGCGTCCCAATTACCGCAGGAGTTCCGCAAGGTTCTATCCTGGGCCCGGTGTTGTGGAATGTCATGTATGACGGAGTGTTAAAACTCAAGTTCCCTGTAGGGGTTGTGATCGTCGGCTTTGCAGACGACATAACGCTGGAGGTTTACGGCGAGTCTATCGAGGAGGTCGAGTTGACGGCCGCGCACTGTATACGCAAGGTCGAGGACTGGATGCGCTCCAGGAAACTGGAGCTCGCGCATCATAAGACGGAGGTCACGGTTGTGAACAACCGTAAATCGGAGCAACAGGCGGTGGTCAGAGTCGGAGACTGCACCATCACCTCGAAGCGATCCCTGAAGCTCTTGGGGGTTATGGTGGACGACAAGCTCACGTTCGGGAGTCACGTCGACTATGCCTGTAAGAGGGCCTCATCGGCTATTGCAGCACTATCTCGTATGATGTCAAATAGCTCAGCGGTTTATGGCAGCAAGCGAAGACTTCTTGCCAGCGTGGTTTCGTCCATACTTAGGTATGGTGGGCCAGTGTGGTCCAGAGCGCTAGGTACTAACAGTTACCGTGGTAAACTGGAAAGTACCTACAGGCTCATGTGCCTGAGAGTTGCGAGTGCGTATCGTACGGTGTCATACGATGCAATCTGTGTCTTGTCCGGCATGATGCCTATCAGCATCGCCATCAAGGAGGACAGAGAGTGTTTCGACCAACGTGACACAAGGGGCATACGAGGTACCAGAAGGTCATTCTCGATGCTCCGCTGGCAGCGGGAATGGTCCAACTCCACAAAGGGCAGATGGACGCACCGACTCATACCGGAGATATCCGGCTGGGTCGGGAGACGACATGGTGAAGTGAACTTCCACCTGACACAAATCCTGTCAGGCCATGGTTGTTTCAGGCAATATCTGCACAGGTTCGGACACGCGGTGTCCCCCATGTGTCCCGAGTGCGTGGAGGAGGAGGAGACTGCTGAGCATGTCTTCTTCGTATGCCCCCGTTTCGTAAGAGCGAGGTGCAACATGATGGCTGTGAGCGGGCCTGGCACTACTCCGGACAATCTAGTCCGGAGGATGTGCGACGACCCGGACATCTGGAACGCGGTCTGTGCGGCCGCCTCTCAGATTGTTCTGGAGCTGCAACGTGTGTGGCGGGTCAACCACCAACACGCCAGTGGTAGCTAATTACCAGTCTCCAGGTAGTTAGCTAGGAGGTTATAAGAGTAAAGAGGGTGCATCACGCACAAAAGCCACTCCCCGACGTAATACTTAACCGTCGTTCCGGGAAGACCAGGGCTGGAGACTGGAGGGGTTTTAGTGGGTCGGGACAGGGATCAGTAGGTGCCTGGGCGAGTGTAACTACCCCAGCATCTCTCCCCTAGTCTCATCCCCACACCCTGAGTTCTCTTCTCAGGTGTCTGTTTGCAGATTTCCCCGCCACCTTTAAAAAAAAAAAAAAAAAAAAACAGGTTGAATTTTATTCTATCTAACCCTGGAGCCTTATTGTTGCACGACAGGAGAGCCATTGAAAATTCCAACATCGAAAATGGAGGCTCTTCCGTAGTTACTAAAAACGCGTCGCGAAAGGTTTTCTGTTCCGGTACAGAGTCCGGACAGACCTTTTTGGCAAAATCGAGTATCCAGCGATCTGAATACTCCTCACTCTCATTCGAAACGTCACGGTTCCGCATGCGCCTGGTGGTATCCCAAAGTGTGCTCATCGCTGTTTCCCTCGACAACGCGTTTACGAACCGCCGCCAGTACCCGCGTTTTTTCGCCTTTACTAAGCTCTTCATCTGCCTGCCCAGTGCCTCGTACTTTCGAAGTAGGTTGACAGTGCCGTACTCCCGGTAGTCCTTATACGCCGCGGACCTTCGCGCGTACAGCTCAGGGCACTCTTTGTCCCACCATTTGTTGGGAGGGCGCTGTCTAATCGTTACCCCGGGTATCGGTTTCGTCTGACCTTGAGTCGCGGCGGCGATTATCAAGCCAGCTAAGAACGCGTATTCTTCCTCCGGAGGAAGTTCCTCGTGAGTCTCGATAGATTCCGCTATAATTGACTCATAACGCTTCCAATCAATATTACGTGTAAGGTCGTAGGAAATATTGATTGGGTTCGGGGGAGTTGAACCATTAGCAATTGATATAACGATTGGAAGATGATCACTACCGTGGGGATCGTTGATTACTTTCCACTGGCAATCTAACGCTAGTGATGTCGAGCAGAGGGATAGGTCAAGCACGCTTTCACGTGCTGGAGGATTAGGTACACGTGTCGCTTCCCCAGTATTCAAAACTGTCATATTGAAGTCGTCGATCAAGTTACAGATTAAAGAAGATCGGTTGTCGTCGTACAGCGACCCCCATAGCGAACAGTAAGAGTTAAAATCTCCCAAAATCAAAAAAGGTGCGGGAAGCAATTCTGCTATATCAAGGAGTTGCTTCTGTTCAATCCGCGCGGATGGGGGAATATATAACGAAACAAGGCAAAGGTCTTTTCCATTCATATTCGTTTGAATGGCAACAACTTCAATATTCGAGATCGAGGGGAGGTCGATTCTGAAAAAAGAATAGCACTTTTTGATCCCTAAAAGTACCCCTCCACCGTGTGAGTCTCGATCTCGACGAATGATGTTAAAATCGTGGAAATTAAGTTGGTCATTTGAATTGAGAAAAGTTTCACAGAGCGCGAACGCATCACAATTGTATGTGTTTATCAAATGTGAAAATAAATCGAATTTGGGGATGATACTTCTGCAATTCCACTGTAACACAGTGATAAAATTCCTAACCTCTTTCGACGTATTAGTCATCGAAAGATACGATAGCTGAAATGAGGGGCCAAGTTGCTGTGAGTTGCTTCAAAAAGGTTTTCACTGTGGGGAGAAGGGCAAGAATAATGTTTTGAAGGGGATCTGGTATGTTGAATGTTTTAAATATCCAGTCCACAATATCAGAGAATTTTATGAACCCTGTTTCTTTTATGTCTTCTGATCGAGGAATGGGTGCACGAGGGGTTTTTGGTGCCCCAGGAAGCGGTGGGTACTCCTGGTTTGATTTGGAATTAAAACCGGGGGGTACTTGCTTCGGTTTTTCTTCACCGCTTCCTTTTTGTGTTGTCTTATTGGTCATTCCGCTAGGGGTTATCTTACGACCTTTGCGAGAAAGATTAGGAGAGTTGAGCATTCTCCTCTTCCTAGATCCCTCTGGCAAGGCATAAGAACACCCTTCGACGGGATCGTCAGATGTACCCTTATCGGTTGGCAAAAAGGAAAAAATGTTTCCTGTCGAGGGTGGCTCAGCCCTCTTAAGCATTTCTGCAAAAGAGCGCTTTGATCGTTCCTTAAGGGAACGCTTAATTTTTTCCTCGCGCTGTTTGTACGCGGGACACGCCGAAAGGTCATGCCGAGTTCCCTCGCAGTAAAGACACTTCTCAGTATCCTCACTGCAAGCGGTCTCAGCATGATTGCCTCCGCACTTGCTGCAGCGTGCCTTGTTGCAGCAGTAGGTGGCTGTATGACCTAACTGCTTGCAGTTTTGGCAATGCATGACACGCGGTACGAACAGGCGTACAGGCAGACGAACCCTGTCCAAAGAGATGTAGTTCGGCAGTGCGGATCCGGCGAATGTTACACGGAAGGAATCCAAAGGGAGGAATTTCTTCTTCCCTTCTTCGATGGATACTGAATGCAATTGCTTGACATCCAGTATCTTTACATCTTGAATCAGGGGGTTCTTGAAGCAGCCAACCCCGTGACGCAAAATGTCATCGACCGTGAGGCTTCCTTCGATAACCACACCATCGATCTCCACGTCTTTGGCAGGGATGTACACGTGGTACTCCCTTGTAAAGAGCTCGTAGCTAGCAATTTCGTTTGCTTGCTTCAAGCTACTCACGACAACTCGCAGTTTGTTCGGCCTCACCTTCGTAATCTCGGTTACGGCCGAAAACTGTTTTGCCAGGTCTTTGCCTATTTGAATTATATTCAAAGGTTTTTTTATGGGCCGGAAGTAAACAACGTAGGGACCGCTAGCGGCATCTGGGTAAGCTTTTACCCGTATTTCCGGTACCCTTGGTACGGGGCTAGGTAGCGGGGGTGGTGCAGGGGAAGGTAAGGGAGAACTGCTGGGGGAAATTTCAATTTCTTCCCCATTTGTTTCCACATCCAGAAAAAGTTGCACCTGCATGTCGTCCATTTTGCGGGAGCGTTACGCTCTACCGCACACAAACGATAAATATTCGAATGTGTGGGGGGGGGGGATCAAATAGTTGATATTAAATTTTAAAAACAATATTTCAAACTACAATGGATCAAATAAAAAAAGACAGTAATACTAATAATAATAACAATAGAAATAATACTAATAATAAAAATAATAATAATAATAATGATAATAATAACAATAATAATAATAATTATAATAATAATAACAATAATAATAATAATAATAATATTAATTATAATGATAAAAATTCTAAAATGAATACTTCACCGAACGTCTAAGTCACGACCTCACGGCTGATAGTAGGATCAATCGAGCATCTCCGCAGAACAAACAATGACGATCCAGCTTCGTGTTGTGACACAGTGGCCGTATCCTACACGCGACCTTGTAGATGCCACTTGTAGTTGACTTCCACTCGCTCGATCGTATGGTGGTCCGTGCTGCTAGCGGGGTAACAGCGGTGCGGGAGAATTATTCTTGCTGATATATCAGCTGCGTATCAGATCACTGGCGGGGTAGCCTGCCCCTACCAGTGTGCAGAAGATGTTTCTGCCGATATACTGCAGGCTATTGTTATCGCACAAGAACTAATCGACAAAAAAAACACCCGTACGATAACTCGTGTATTGTTATTTTGCGAACTCAAACGGAGATAAACAATTTGCGTCTAATCGAGACGAAAGCAAAACAACGAATGTTGCTTATTATTATTGTTTATCAGTGCTTGTGTGTAATGTGATACTCTTCCTTTTACCCGCTTACTGTTCTACTATACCGATGCTCGTTCCTCTTGCCAAATATCACCAATTATAATTCCCTGGAGAAATTTCGTAGTGCGTCCTTCTGGCCAGTTTTATTGATAAGAAGGACTTATGTATTGTTGAGAGAAAGTCACGCAAAGGTGTTATAGATTTCAGCGTAAAGGAAGGGTAAGTGATGAGGAGCCTGAGAATGAACCCATACTTCAAAGTCCAGTTTTGACATCGAATGACCTGATTCTACTAAGATTCGAACCCACGACCATTCGCTTGACAAAGCGGACTCTGTAACCTTGCGGCTACGCAGCTCCCCAAGTTGGGTTCATAGTTTTGCTTTTTATTTACCGGTAAAGGGTTGCGGTAAACATTTCAGCCCTGATACAAAGCGGCTGATCAAAAACTACAAAATGAAGGTGAAACTTTTAAAAAAATAGCCAGCTCACAGAATATAGGGTAGGGAACATATTCTAAGCAGCTTTAGGAACCGCCTGTGTATTCAGACGAAATACTCGAAATGTGTTGAGTGAAATTCAAACAGTAGTATATCAATCTGTTCTTTATCGTTTTCTCTGTCAGAACTTGTTTTCAGATTGTAAAACTAAGTTAGCAAACTTTAACAATAATCAATTAAAGTTACCAATCGAGGAACACTATTCCAATTACCCCGAACCTATTTTAAGCAGTTTCCATCTGTTTTGCAGGCGTTTTTCTGCAGCATCGGAAGTGGCTCCTGAATGGCTGCAATATAGGTCGATTTGTTTCAAATGCTGTTTGTTCACAGATTTCTATGTGATTAGCGATATTTTTTATATTCGTAAGACAGCTAGACAATCAAAGTTTTCGTTTCCATCATTGAAATTGTCGATATTGATCAAAAAGCAGGAGTTTGAGGCCTGTTTTCTGCGACTGATTAAAATAGGCGCTACTGCTTAAGCCGTTCCTTACCCTAGTTAAAATATTCATTTAAATGCCAGAAGAAACCAGAAGCACGAGGGTGGAAAGGAAAACTAGTTCTAGGAATGACCGCCTAGTACTAAAATTCGCAAGAAAGATGCATTCCATCAAAACGGAGTTTGAATTTAAGGTAACGTCTAAAACCATCAAGAACCGCAAATTCCGTGCTCGTACTACCAGAAAAAACTTCTCTTGCATGGGAAAGATTCTGCAATACAAAATGCTGGTATTCGCTAAACTTCACCTGGAGAATCTCAACCACAATGGAGCTAGCTATTTCAAAAATATGCTATGGAGTGACGAAACAAAGGTAATTCAATCCAGAACAGATAGCTGACATTATGTTAGACGTCCCAGAAATAGCGAGAAATAGTATTAGATCCTCCAGATGATATTTACAAATACAGTAGTCTTTTTTCGCAAAATCTTTCCCATGCGAAAGGAGTTTTTCAAGTAGTACGAGGACGGTATTTAGAATCAGTCAGGCGGTTCTAGATGGTTTTGGACATCACTTTCAATTCAAGTTCCGTTCCGATGGCTATAGATGTGAGGAATGCATCTTTTTTACGAATTGCAGTACTCGGCGGTCATTCCTTTAACAAGTTTTCCTTTCCACCCTCGTGTTTCTGATTTCTTTGGCATTTAACAGATGTTTTAACTATATTCTGTGAGCAGTCGATGGTTTCTACTATTTTTTTAAGTTTCATCTTCATTTTGTAGTTTTTGATCAGCCGTTTTGTATCAGGGCTTAAATGTTTACCTCAACCATTTGCCGGTAAATAAAAAGCAAAATTATAAACCAAACGTATGAAATATTAGTTTATAAGTACAGTTTTACTATTTCCACTCACAGAAAACCGTAAGTCAGTATTTTTCAATAAGCGAACTGTATTGATAATCACGTCACGATGCATAGTTTATTTTACACTTTTTATTTTTTCCACTTAAAATATTGGACAATGAAAGTTTTTTCCGCTCACGGACAAAATACCATGAATTTTGACAGATTTTTTTTTAATAGGAGATGTTTTGTGATGAATTTTTTTTTAATAGGAGATGTTTTGTGAATGAATTCAGAATTTATATTGTGTGTTCTGCCACAAACGGTGACTCTTCAATATCATTTTCAGAAGTTTATTCTGAATCCTTTGAAGCATCTTCTTTCTGGTTGTACAACAACTTGTCCAGATGGGGACTGCATATAACATTGCTGGTCTTAATATTTGTTTGTAAATTAACAGTTTATTCTTGAGACAAAGTCTAGAATTTCTGTTGATAAGAGGATACAAACATTTTATATATTTATTGCACTTTGTTTGGATATTCTCAATGTGCTCCTTGAAGGTAAGATTTTCATCATAAATTAGCCCTAAATATTTTACTTCGGCAGACCATTTTAAGATTGCACCGTTCATCTTAACAACAGAAAAGAAACTCTCGGTTTATGAGGATAAAATAATTACAGTCAAACCTGTTTTTGTGCGAGGGATACGAACCGCACTAAAAAACGCATAAAAAAATCATTTGAAACTTCACGTGCAGCTACAAAACAATATTTCCACAGCATCATTGAAAAAAAACTTTTTTTATGCGGTGGATAGGGACAGTTAAGTTAGGATAGGTGGATTAGGGACAGTTAAAAATAACTCGAAAGTTGTTGATTCTGATTTAGAATACCTATGAGAACAATTTTAAAACATCGGATTAATAAACGAAACTTTTTTAAGCATGCTAATCCTTTCAACCGCTTTCCTTCGTAGGCAAGCAATTCGTGACTTTTCCTACGTAAAACTGGCTCAAATTATAATTTTTGGACGCAACACTTCTGTAATGCGTTGGAATTCCTTCCAAAAATCGGAAAAACTAAATGGCTGAAAATGTTGTCGGAAGTGGTCCTTTTTCATATGCTGCACAAAAAAAATTCGCACAAAAAAAAATAATCGCATAAAAAAAGTCGCACAAAATAAATTTCGCACAAAAAAGAGTCGCACAAAAACAGGTTTGACTGTAATTGTGTTTTTGATGCATTAGAAGAAATCTTCCATTTCTGCAAATATGAAGAAAATATATCTAGACTTTTTTGCAGCCTACTGCATATGACACGAAGGCTTTTTCCTTTTACGGAAATACTTGTATCGTCACAAAACAGAGATTTCTCACATCCTGGTGGTAAATCAGGAAGATCAGAAGTAAAAATATCATATAAGACTCGGCCCAAGATACAATCAGGCAATCTATCAGATTTTCTATTCAAATAGTTGGCCTGAAGAGTGCGGTCAGTCAAGTAACTTTGAATCATTTTTGTGATGTAAAGAGGAAAACGGAAATTGGACATTTTAGCTATCAAACCTTTATGCCAAACACTGCCAACCTTCAGATTTTTTAGTACGAATCATATTAGTTACTCTAAGTAACTAATGAGTAGTCGAATGCCCATGGCGAAATCCAAACTGCTCATTTGCAAAAATTGAATTTTCATTAATATGTGTTATCACCAGTGTTATGAAAATGACTGCAAGACAATGACAGCAAATTTTTAACTGATCCGGCTCTCATTGTATTGCACAGCTTTCACTGTTCCCCACACGTTCGGTGAACAGTCCGACAGCAACTGACGACAGCACAAATACCATACGGGCTGTTAGTTTTCATCTCCTTATGTCTGTTGGTATTTCCAAGCTGTCGTAAATGACAGCCTATAATCTTCCGACATCCTTCAGCACGAATCCGAGCGGGATGTCAGGTGATTATGATACACGACAGTAAGGCCGATGAAAGAATGAAAGAGAGATAGTGCGAAGCACGTTTTTGCCTTTCTCCTAGAAAGGTATAGCAATCACTTGCAAAACCGAAAATATAAAAGTGCTCCAAAGGGCCGAATGGCATATATCACTCGACTCAGCTCGAAGAGCTAGGCATTTTCTGTATGTGTGTGTGTATGTGTGTGTGTGTGTGTGTGTGTGTGTGTGTGTGTGTATGTGCAGATTTTTATTCTCACTCACTTTTCTCAGAGATGGCTGGACCGATTTCCATGAAATTAATTGCAAATGAAAGGTGTTGTTGCCCCATAAGATTCTATTGAATTTCATTGTAATCGGATTTTTAGTTTAGAGGTTATGTTTAAAAATGTGAAAATCATGAAACATCAATATCTCAGAAACTACACAACCGATTTGAACAAAATTGGTCTCAAAAGAACGAGCTACCTAGAAAACCCTCAAGTTTTTAATTTCATAAAGATTGAACTTGTGGTTCGAAAGTTATGAAAAGAAACGTGTTCTGAAGATTGTTTAATCTCACTCATGTTTCTCAGAGATGGCTGTACCGATTTTCATAAAATCAGTGTCAAATGGAAGGTCTAATTGCCCCATAAGACCCTATTGATTTGTTTTGCAGTCGGACTATTACTTTGCCTGTTATGTTTAAAAATGTGAAATCCAGCTATGCAAAGGAACATATTCCGAAGACTACTTGGACTCACTCACTTTTCTCAGAGACGGCCGACCCGATTTCCACAAAACTAGTGTCAAATAAATGGTCTAGCTGCCTCAGAAGACTCTTTTGAATTTTACTGTAATCGAACTGTAACTTCATTTGTAATGTGCCGACTTGTGAAAATCACGAAAATTCATTATCTCAGAAACTACACAACCGATTTGATTAATATTATCATCAGATGAGCGGGCTAGTTAAGGGTTAACTGATGAATTATGATTAAACACGTGGTTTCAAAGTTTGGCTGCCCTACACGTTCCCATTTCATTTGATTAAAATCGAACTTAAGCAACCGTTATGTATTAAATTGTTAATAAAACAACGAAAGTCTATTATCTCAAAGATTACATGACTTATTTGAACATAACTAGTGTCATACGAACGAGTCATCTCTCAAACTTACAAATAACAAACTTCATAACAATTAGATATGTGGCTCAAAAGTTATGGAAAGAAGAGAAATTCAAAGACTATTTAAAACTATACCTGCCTTGATCGATATATGTGACCTCAACATAATTTAAATGTGGTGTCGTACTATTTGAACGTTCCAAGTTCATTGATTCCTTGCGGTTTGTTTGAAGTCTGCAAATGCACGACGAATCGGCCATAGGATATGATCAAAGTCAAATAACAAATCGTTTGAAATGATTGGTTTTACCGAAATGACAACATCCTCGTCTTTTGGCTTCTGTACATCGCCTTAATTCTGAATATATTCATATTGGGTGGTATTCTGTCATTATCAGCAGACTTTCTGGCATCAATCTGAAACCGGAAATACCCATATTGGGAGGTATTTTTGGTTGTTTTCCAGAAACTAAAAGTAATCGTCTTCAAATTCAAAATAGTGTCCAGGGTCAATGTTTGGTTTCTATGCATCATCACGTTTACGGAAATATCCATATTGAGTATTATTCGGTCATTTCCGACTGTTGCCTATAAGTTGCCATTTAGCAATTCAAAATGATGCCTGAGGTCAATTGTTAGCTCCTTGCATCATTCTGGTTCCAGAGATACTCATATTGGATAGTATTTGTTTATTTTAGGCTGTTTTTCACAAACCGGTAGTCGCCATCTTGGATTTCAAAATGGTATTTAGGATACTGGTTAAAGAAAAACTCATATTGGGTGATATTTGGTCACTTTGGACTGTTTTTCAGAAGCCGAAAGTCGTCATTTTGGACTTTAAAATTGCCTGTGAAATCAATTTCTGTCATCTGGGCGTAATTCTGGTTCCGAAAACATTCATATTGAATGGTATTTGATCATTTCCGGCTGTTTGCCAGACACCAGAAGTCACCATCTTAAAATTCAAGATTGTGTCTGTGATCAATTTTTAACTTCTGTGCATCTTTCTGGTTCCAGAAATACTAATATTTAATGGGAATCGTCCATTTCAGGCTGTTTTCCAGAAACCGGAAGTTGCCATCTTACAATTCAAAATGTTGTCTGAAGTCGATTTGTGGCTCCAGTGCATCATTACGGTTCCGGAAATACCCATATTGGGTGGTATTTGGTCATTTGCTGCTGTTTTTCCGACACCGGAAGTCGCCATTTTGGATTTCATAATGGCATTTGGAGACAATTTCTGGATTTTGAACGGCATACTAGTTAAAGAAAAACTCATATTGGGTGGTATTTGGTCATTTTCTGCTGTTTTCAGAAACCGGAAGTCGCCATCGTGGAATTTAAAATGCTATCTTGGAATTTAAAATGCTATCTGTAGCTCCTGTGTATTATTCTAGATCCGGATATTATTATATTGGGTAGAAATCGGCCATTTTCGGCTGTTTTCCAGAAACCGGAAGTCGTATCTTACAATCCAAAATGTTGTCTGAGGTCGATTATGGAACATATTTGTTACCACCAAAAACATTCACCTGCCAAGATGGTTCTATTTAGTTGATTAGTTCGCGAGATGGGCAAAAATTTGTGAAGAAACATGTACTTCCAGAAGAGGGAGGGGCGTCAAACCATTATGGACATATTTGTTACCTCTAAAAACATTCACATACCAAATTTGGTTGTATTTTCTTGATTGGTTCTTGAGCTGTGCGAAATTTGTGTTTCATTTTCATGGGATCCCTCCCTTATAGAAGAGGGAGTCGGGTTTCAAACCATTATGTACATATTTGTTACCACTAAAAACATTTACCTGCCAAATTTTGTTCCATTTGGTTGATTAGTTCTCGAGATAAGCACAAATTTGTGTTTAATCCAACTATTATGGATATATTAGTTACCCCTTAAAACATCCACATGCCAAATTCGGTTTCATTTGCTTGGTTTGTTCTTGAGTTGTGCAGAAATTTATGTTTCATTTGTATGGGACCCCTCCCTTCCAGAAGAGGGAGGGGTCTCAAACTATCATAGGAACCTTTATCGGCACCAAAAACCCCTACATACAAATTTTCACGTCGATCGGTTCGGTAGTTTTCGGGCCTATATGGATCAGACAGACAGACAGACTTGACTGCATTTTTATATGTAAAGATTACAACATCAATATTTTAGAACCTAAAGAGTGAATATACATGTATTGGATTGAAGCGTTCATGTAAATCTATTTTTACAAATAAAAAATTGAATGAGAAAGACTGGGTCTGACCGCTAGGTGGATTAATTTAGGTTTTTCTTACGTGGGGAATAACATCAACAATGGAAACGGTTTGCTTTGTATTCAATATGCCACCGGCCTGTGAAAAAGGAGAAACGAAAAAATGCGAGTCGATGACAGCCGCAGCCGATCAGCAGACTGTCACACTGAACAAACTAGGCTGTCATGTCCGAAAGAACAAAATACATGCGCAAGAATGCGCTGTCGTACGCAACACAAGACAGTTTCTTTGCCTTGTGTAAGCTGTAGCTGTATGTGAGCTCTCATGAACAGCTCATGCATGAGGCTGTTAGAGTGAAAAGAGAGAAAAGTCGTCAGTATAGTGTCGCTCTCCAGTCATTCTCCTAAGCTTGGTCATCACTCTATTAAAAATCATTCTTTTAAAAAGTTTGCTTATAGAAGAGAGTAAACTAATTGGACGATAACTTGATGCTTCAGCTGGATTTTTTTCAGGTTCAACCTGATAACCTGTTGAAAGCGGAAACTTTTTAATATCTCTCGGTAATCAAAGACAAGCCTCGAGCTGTTGGTAAAGTGCAACCATTCTGCAAGGCAGTTCAAGTCGTACTGAATTTTTGACAGATAGCATTTTCCTATTTATTGCCTCTCAGCCAGGAATGGTATTCTACGCGATTTTTCGGGACTCGTAAGTAATCTACGTAGAAAACTGCATTCTACGTTTTCTACCGTAGAAAACCTCTTGCAAGTAGAAAACTCTCAAACATTCGAAAATTCACAGTATGAGTCATAAAATGCCATTCGCTGCGCTGATAAGGGTATTTTAGTAACGGGAGAATTATCATAACAAAAAAAAAGAAACACGAAAAAAGTGTTTTTCCGGACTATTTTGTGATTATGGCGAAACAACCAATGATAAAGAAACTCAAACAAGCAAATAAAGTTTTCACTCAATAATTTCAATCGTAATTCACGGTTCAACAACATATTTGTTGCCATCCAAAAATGCTAATGAAAGTAAAATCGCATAATATACGTCACATACAAAATCAGTGCAACAGCAAAGGCGCATCTAAAGCCTGTAGTACACTCTTTGACCAATGGTCAAATATTTGACCTTCTGACATAATGGTCAAACTTATTTGACGTCATGATTGTTGTTTGCCCGTGTTTGCCACATGTAAAAATTGAAGAGTGACAAACAATTATCCTTGACCAAATTTTTATCTGTCAAAAAGTGATAAATATTTGACGCTTGATCAAAGAGTGTAATCTAGCCTTAAGGCCTGATTTCTACAGAACTATGCTATCGCTGTCAAATCTCATATATTTAGAGCGTACCCAACATCTCAATGGTTCATGGTTCCCCCGGCATATATAAAAAAAAGCCCACCAAAAATTCCATGAACCTTAAACGGTTGCAGGAATAATTCTTTACGCCCTCGGGAAAAATAACTCTTAAATAAGTAAGACTTAACGCATTTTCGTAAAACAACTCAATGGTTCATGGTTCCCCCGGCATATATAAAAAAAGCCCACCAAAAATTCCATGCAACTTTAAACGGTTGCAGGAATAATTCTTTACGCCCTCGGGAAAAATAACTCTTAAATAAGTAAGACTTGACGCATTTTCGTAAAAAGTGAGACAACTTATAAATTGAGTAACTCCGTAAATACGCATAATTGAGAAACAAGGCGTTTTAAAAACTGAGTGATTGTTACTCACTTTTTGGGTACAGTATTACTAAGTTTTGAGTTAAGTAATTACTCATTTTTTGGGTTCTGAATTGCTACTTTATTTGATTTACAAATTTATATAAAGTATCGAAGATAAAATTAAACATACCTTAGTTTGTTGTTTGTACTGGCTAGAAAGTCCTAGAATATATTTTGCAAGCGGGAGGTATTTCTAATCCGAAAACTTATGAAACACATCAGAAACAAATTCAATCGATGAAGATTAAAAGCAACGATTTTAAATGTCAAATTCGTTCTCAATTCACACAAAATAATAATCACAATTGAAAACAAATAATATTTTCAAATTTAAATTTCGCTTGTTCTTCATGTAATTCACCACAAATATCTCTTTGTAGATTTTCGTAGAATACTCGTTTTTGGTTAGGTATTCTACCAGAGGTATTCTACGTAGAAAACTCGTCGAAAACTACATGAGGTTTTCTACATGACATCCCTGCCTCTCACACAGATATTTCGTTCAAATATGCCTTATACATGATAGGTTAAAATGCAGATCACTTTATAAGCAATGTTCACACCTATTATTTTTTCCACCACTGTATATTTAAATTTAGACCACAGAAAATCAGAATTCATCAACGAAATGACCACGTGGTCTTTTTTCCTGACTCATAATTTATTGTTTCTACCTATTCAAGAATGAAGCTTTTGCATTTTAGAAATATAGAATGTACTGAAAGTTTAATAATAAAAATGTAAAAAATTCAAGCGAATTTTTGGCACTTGAGAAATGAAAAGACCACGTGGTTAAAGTCACAAGGGAGGGGGGGGGGGGGTGTTGGCCAGAAGACCAAAACCAGGAAAGAGCAGGGGGAGGGGGGTTACGGGGGGTATAAAAAGTGATCAAAATATGACCACGTGGTTTAGGGGCTCTCAACGGCTTATATATATATACATTGATACGTATAGAGAAATGTCGCAATAAAACGAAGAATTTTTATGTATGTAAAACAGAAAGGGCAATTTAAAATGTCGCAAAAGAGAATTTTGTCATTATAAAAGAAGTCGTTATAGAGAGACTCAACTGTACACCAATACAAGTTATACGGTATACCGTAATCTGGAGCAGTTTGTTGTCAAAATATGGAGACCACGTTGTAGGCACCCCACACAAATGGTAGTCTTCGTATTTTCAAGTGCACAAAACTAGGAAATAGTTTATGCGTCAATACTATTACTAATTCGGTATTACTTGGTTGTTAAAATCAGTGACCAGATATAAAGTTGAGAAGTAACTTTCGAAGAAATTGAACCTTGATGAACCCAAGTTTCGCAAAAGTGGAGCAAATAAGCAGAACTCATAGGATCAGCGTTGGAAGTGTCGGTTAAGACTGAGCCGATTTTCTTCAAACGATAAAGATTAGGATAGTATTCAGTGATGAGTTCTGTGATAGTAAGTTCACTATGAGTTAAAATAAGTAACTTTTTTTTTTTTTCTTCACATAACATTTATTTGACACGGCACAAATACAATTTAATGTTTAACGGCGCCAATTATATCTGATGACTTAAAAACTAAAGCAAATTTTTTATCCTCGCTGCCGACTACGAGCTGAAATTAAGTCTAACTTAAAACTAGCATGGGATTTCCAATCAGTGTTTTGTTGTTCAATGGTCGTCTGATAATCGTCGAATGGCATGTATGGATTCGTTCTGCTGAGCCACGATGTCGTGAGTTGGGACAGAGGCTCGTAGTCCTTGGGTCCTGGTTCTATTGTGCGGGGTCTGGTTGCTGGTTTTGTGCTTAAGGTTCAAACGTGTTCTTGTCGTTTTGTTGGGTGTAGACGGAGGGGAACGGGACTAGACTGGGGCGTGGATGGATTTCAGGAAAACGTATATAAGGGACATGTAGGATAGGTCACGGCTCGCCAAGACATCACGAACAGGAACAGCCGGCTGTCTACCCTCGGCCTGCAGGGAAGCTATTAATTTAGACCTGGCGTCACGGTGTACAGGGCATGACCAAACCACATGCTCTATGTCGTGATAACCTTCACCACAGGCACAGATACCACTTTCCCCGAGCCCAACACGACGGAGGAGCGCGTCAAATCTATAGTGATTGGACATAAGCCGGGACATCACGCAAATGAAATCCCGACCTACATCCAACCCCTTGAACCACGGGTTCGTCGATACTTTGGGGATTATGGAATGTAACCACCTTCCCAATTCCCCTCTGGTCCAAGCATTTTGCCAACTGATGATCGTATTCTGACGTACAAGTGCGAAAAATTCATTAAAGGCAATTGGTCTTTCATAAATATCACCGTTTGTTGCGTCCACCTTAGCCAAAGAGTCCGCTTTCTCATTACCCGGTATCGAGCAGTGAGAAGGGACCCACGCTAAGGTAATCTGAGTAGATTTTTCGGATAAAGCACTCAGATGTTCCCGTATTTTCCCCAGGAAATACGGAGAGTGCTTAACATCTTTCATCGATCGGAGAGCCTCAATGGAACTGAGACTGTCCGTAAAGATGAAATAATGGTCCGTGGGCATTTTTTCGATAATCCCTAGGGTGTACTGAATTGCAGCTAATTCTGCGACGTAAACAGAAGCAGGATTATCGAGCTTATGGGAGACGGTTGAATTGTTATTGAAGATACCGAAGCCAGTGGACCCATCAAGAAGTGATCCGTCAGTGTAGTACATATTGTCGCAGTTGATGTTTCGATATTTATTGGAAAAAATTTTAGGGATCTGCTGCACGCGTAAATGATCCGGGATTCCACGAGTTTCTTCTATCATGGATGTATCGAAAAACACAGTAGAATCAGAAGTATTTGATAAGTCGACACGATTTGGAATATTCGAAGAAGGGTTAATATTTTGGGACATGTGATTGAAATACAATGTCATAAAACGGGTTTGAGAATTAAGTTCGATTAACCTTTCAAAATTTTCAATCACGGGACGGTTCAAGACCTCACATTTGATTAGAATACGAGAAGACAGGCTCCAGAAGCGGTTTTTCAATGGTAGTACTCCAGCTAAGACCTCCAAACTCATCGTATGGGTCGACTGCATGCAACCTAAGGCGATACGCAAACAACGATATTGTATTCGCTCCAGTTTGATCAAATGTGTGTTTGCTGCGGAGCGGAAGCAGAAACACCCGTATTCAATAACAGACAATATCGTTGTTTGGTAAAGCCTTATAAGGTCTCCTGGATGGGCTCCCCACCATTGTCCGGTTATTGTACGAAAAAAATTCACTCTTTGTTGACATTTTTTCATCAGATACCTCACGTGACAACCCCAGGTGCCTTTAGAGTCGAGCCAGACACCAAGATATTTGTGTACCAAAACCTGAGAAATCGTTTTACCCATTAATTGTGTTTGAAGCTGAGCAGGTTCATGCTTCCTAGAAAAAACTACTATCTCAGTCTTCTCCGGAGAGAATTCGATACCTAGCTGTAAAGCCCAAGCAGACAAATTGTCCAAGGTATCTTGCAATGGTCCTTGCAAATCGGCAGCTTTGGCTCCTGTAACAGAGATTACACTGTCGTCTGCAAGTTGTCTTATCGTGCATGAATTTGCCAGACATTCGTCGATGTCATTTACATAAAAGTTGTAAAGAAGGGGGCTTAAACATGAGCCCTGGGGAAGACCCATGTAGCTAATGCGAAAAGTTGCCAAATCGCCATGCGTAAAATGCATGTGCTTTTCGGACAGCAAATTGTGCAAAAAATTGTTCAAAATTGGAGAAAATCCTTGTCGGTGAAGTTTACCCGAAAGAATGTCAATAGAAACGGAATCAAAAGCCCCCTTAATGTCCAAGAACGCAGACGCCATTTGTTCTTTACGAGCATACGCCAGCTGAATATCTGTTGAAAGCAACGCAAGACAATCATTCGTCCCTTTGGCACGGCGGAAGCCAAATTGAGTTTCTGATAGTAGACCATTTGATTCGACCCAGTGGTCTAAACGACGGAGTATCATTTTTTCCATCAATTTCCGGATACAGGATAGCATTGCAATCGGCCTATAAGAGTTGTGATTAGAAGCTGGTTTCCCTGGTTTTTGGATGGCGATCACCTTCACTTGCCTCCAATCCTGCGGTACAATGTTTTGCTCCAGGAACTTATTGAACAAGTTCAACAAGCGCCTCTTGGCATTGCCGGGTAGATTCTTCAACAAGTTGAATTTGATTCTATCTAATCCAGGCGCGTTATTGTTACAGGACAGGAGGGCAACTGAAAATTCTGCCATCGTAAAAGGTGATTCTATCGCGTCGTGGCCCGGAGACGCATCGCGAACAATATTTTGCTCAGGAACAGAGTCCGGACATACTTTCCTGGCAAAATCAAATATCCACCTACTTGAAGACTCCTCGCTTTCGTTGACCGTTACGCGATTCCGCATTCTTCGGGCTGTGTTCCAAAGAGTGCTCATCGATGTCTCCCTCGACGTCTCGTTCACGAACCGACGCCAATATCCACGTTTCTTTGCTTTAGCCAAGCTTTTAAGCTTGGTATCAAGCTCCGAATACCGTATATAGTCGCCAGGTATGCCTCCCGTCTGGTGGGCCTTAAACGCGTCGGATCTTTGCGTGTAGACATCGGAGCACTCTTGGTCCCACCACGGAGTGGGAGGCCGTTCTTTGATCGTTACGCCGGGACATTTCTTCGTTTGGGCTTGCAACGCGGCGTCGAGAATCAAGCCCGCGAGGAGGTTGTATTCTTCAAGTGGTGAATGATGTTGAATCGACTCGACCGCTTTTGAAATCATTTCCTCGTATAACTTCCAATCGACATTTCGTGTGAGGTCATACGGAATGTCAATTGGTCGCATGCGAGTTGACCCGTTAGTAATTGAAATAAGAATAGGCAGATGGTCGCTACCGTGAGGATCAAGGATTACCTTCCATGTGCAATCCAACCGTAGCGACGTCGAACATAAGGATAGATCCAAAGCGCTTGGGCGCGCTGGAGGTTTCGGGATACGTGTCATTTCACCGTTGTTTAAAATAGTCATGTCGAAGTCATCGCAAAGGTTATAGATTAAAGAGGAGCGGTTATCATTGTATGGGGAACCCCAAGCCACGCCATGAGAGTTGAAGTCTCCCAAAATCAAACGTGGCGAGGGAAGAAGTTCTATTAGATCAAAGAGCAGCCGTTGCCCAACCTGTGCTCTGGGGGGAATATATATTGAGGCAATACAAAGCTCTTTACCTTGTATTGTCATTTGACATGCGACAACTTCGATGCCTGGAATCGAGGGGAGGTTAATACGATAGAAAGAATAGCACTTTTTAATCCCTAAAAGTACTCCTCCATATGGGGTGTCTCGATCAAGGCGAATAATATTAAAATCATGGAAGTTGAGATCAATATTTGAAGTAAGCCAAGTTTCACAAAGGGAATAGGCATCGCATTTGTTTTTATTTATCAAAACTTTAAACGAATCAATTTTTGGTAAAATACTTCTACAATTCCACTGTAAGACAGAGATAGAATCCTTCATATACGCAGTTGAATTAGGCATCGAAGGATACAATCGCTGCAAGGAGAGGCCATTGGGCAGTCAACTGCTTCAAAAATGATCTAACTGTTGGGAGGAATGCTGTAAGAAAAATTTTAATTGGATCGGGTACATTGAAAGTTTCAAAAATCCAGTCCACAATGTCAGAAAATTTCACTAATCCAGAGTTTGTTTCATCAACTGGGAGTGCAAAAGGAGCAACTGGGGTTTTAGATGTTCCTGGCAGTGCTGGGAACTCCTTCTGGGACTTTAAATTTGCAAGCCCAGGAGGAATTTGCTTCGGTTTTTCCGCAGCACTGTTTGGTTTGCTTGTAACTTTCATTTCACTTTGAGAAATCTTAGGACCTTTTCTGGGAAGTTTAGGAGAGGAAATATTTTTCCTCTTTCTAGACTCCCCAGGATTGGCGTAAGATGTTCCCGCTGGTGAATCGTCAGAATCGGTTTCATCAGAGGACAACAGATCATAAGGGTTTGATGTAATGGGAGAAGTGGTAACGGTCTTCTTCAGCATCTCAGCGTAAGAACGCTTCGAACGCTCTTTGAGAGACCTCTTTATTTTATCCCTGCGCTGCATGTACACCGCACATGTCGAGAGCTCATGCTGACTCTCCCCACAGTGAATGCATTTTTCAGCATTTTTACTGCAGGAATCATCCGCATGATTCTCCCCACACTTGCCACAACGTGCCTTATTGCAGCAGTAGGCGGCGGTGTGGCCTAACTGCTTACAATTCAGGCAGTTCATGACGCGAGGCACATATAATCGCACAGGGAGACGAACCCGGTGGATCGAGACGTGGCTTGGTAGCGCTGACCCGGCGAACGTAACTCGAAACGAGTCTGACGGGGTGTATACTGTTTTACCACCGATGATCGATGCTGACCGCAATTGCTTGCAGTCGAGCACCTTTACTTCGGGACACGTTTTGTTCTTAAAGCACCCTTTGGCACTTTGCAGTATACACTCGACGGACAGACTCGAATCGGTTATGACACCGTCGATCTCCACGTCTCGTGCGGGTATGTAAACGCGATACTCGCGTGTGAAGAGCTCAGAGCAAGCTATATCGTTGGCCTCTTTCAGGTTACCGACCACGACACGGAGCTTGTTAGGCCGGACCTTGGAAATTTCGGTCACGCCCTTGTACTCCTTCGTCAGGTCTTTAGAAATCTGCAAGAGGTTCAACTTTTTTGATTTCGGTCCTGCCTTTGGCCGAAAATAAACAGTATAGCTGCCCTGGGCTCCGTCTGGGTAAAGCCTGGGGCGAGGGGGGACTGAAGAATGAACAGGGGAGGGGGTAACAGAAGGGTCAGGGTCAGAGGGGCTCGGGGATGGTGGCGCGGGAGGCGAGGGATCTACATCCATCGCGCTAAGTCTAGCGCACTAGTGCTGACAAGAACACGTACCTTTTTATTTCTCCCTTCCAGTAAGGTTGGTTGTCCGATCGTTCGAAGTAGCAGCCGTTACAGCCAGCAGCACCAATACAGCAGCACCAAACAGCCACCAGCAGCGAGCCAGGTGTGAGATCACTCCACACAGCGATACAACTCGCTGACACTGATGGCTTCTTCTTTTTCCTCGTTTGTGTCTCGTCCACTGCTGTAGCACAATCCAGCCAGCAGCCAAATCGGCTTACGCACCAGCTGGCAGTCACGATGCGAAACAGTTGCACAAAGGCACGACCTTGAACCCGGATTTATTTCACTCGACCAGGCAAACAATGCCAACACTTGTTCACACGTCTTTTGTTTTATACTCTATCGGACCGATCACCAAACACGTCCAGTACTGATGCGTGTTCGGCACAGAATGAAGTAACTTTTTGATAACCGCAAAGTTTTGATATGTAAACTGTTGAGTTTGTTAGCAACCCTGCGCATGTTGCCATTAGGAAGCTATTTTCATTTTCTCCATGTACTCAGTAGAGATGGTCGGGTACGGGTATTTTTACCCGATACCCGTACCCGACCCGGTTCGGGTCGGGTTTCGGGTAACGCCAAAAAATATTTTTCGGGTTCGGGTCGGGTACGGGTAATTTAAAAACCAAGGCTTCGGGTTCGGGTCGGGTACGGGTTTGAGAAGTTCTCAACTGGTCGGGTACGGGTAATTCGATTTTCGTGCATTATGAGAATTTAATTATTAACTTTTCTAGCCTACACCCAACGCAAACGGGGAACATTTTATTACTTTAGGGCAATTTTTTATTACTTATTGTGTCTTATGACTGCGCATTATACACAAATAGTAATAACCGAAAAGTAACAAAAATTATGACGGGCATACACTTGTATGTGTTTCTGCAGGAGAACAAACAGCCAAGCACCGCAATGCATGTGTTAGCAAGACTTCACTCGCTGCATTTGTATTGATACAACGATCAGATTAATTTTTGTCCCCTTCACCCACACATAATGTGAATCTCACCCGTCAACCTCAAATGTCTAATTAGAAACACTTTCGTTTCGGCACGAGTATTGTATTTTCAAACAGGTGCGAATGAGTTTCCATGAACCAATGAGTATGTGTTCTGGATAGTTTGCAAGAAAGCGAATGTTTTTGTTTTTCTCTAACGCAGTTTACAGATCGTGATGTCACTTAAAGACGCATTTCAAGTCTTTAAAATCATCAACGTTTGCATACTCTATGACGGGGAAAATGCTGCTTGGCAGCTTTTGTCATATTCTTTCTCTACTCCGTATGTGCGACGGTGTGTGATTTTTTTACTTGAGATGGAAAGGGAGCAGTTTTCGACAGAAAAAATCTTGCATGTAGTTGAAACGACCATTATTAGATAGTCGTACTCCCGTAACACGTGCTAAATATATGACAGTATGTGTTGTTACTTGACTGGGGAAGAATTTTATTGCCTTTTAAGTAATAGGTTTGTTACCTAAAAGACAATTTGGCGCTATTGCTTCTAAAGTAATAAGGAAAAGTTTTGCGTGTAGGTGTTTTAGCATAGTCTTGGTCTGGGAGAGAAAAACGGATACGAAGCAGCACGAAGTCGCATCGGTAACGGTATCATTGATTTCTATAGAAGAATGATTGCATTTTTTTCTTGACCGTGGACTTATTCGAAAAATACTTATTCTGATACTATAACTCCATCATAAGTAAAGCAAATAGTATGCTGGACTTTGCTAAGCGGTTCAGCCACAATTTTCAAGACCCGTACACTATCAAACTATTGTATATTACATATGTTAGACCTATTGTAGAATATTGTAATCTCATATGGATCAGTCCAAAAACAATTCCTTCTTTACGCGCTTCGCAACTTGTATTGGACCGCATTTCCTCTGCCATCGTATGAAGCACGTTGCATGTTCATTAATCTGCAAACACTTAAACAACGCCGCGAATTTACAATGCTATTCTTCGTCAATGACATTATTTCAAATCGTATAGACTCATCTGCAGTCTTCGTTGTTGCACGTCGAACAAAGTGTGCGGGAAAAACACGTTTTCGCTGTGCCTCTGATTCTCATGTTTGGATACAAACATACATTTCCCGCGCTGTATGTTTGCACAAATTTGTGAACATTGTTCTAGCCAATGTTTTCTTCTGAGCGAGTAACAATCTAGTGTGCTGGGTTCTAAGTTTTGGCTGTGCAAGCGGCGTTACATTTCGAATCATTTGTAGGTAGGTACCATGATGCGAAGAACATCATGATTCGTAGTACTACCCATGATGAGTAGAACATGGTGCAACGGTTTGAACAAAAAGTAGGCGGGCGGTGAGGTAGATTTTTTCGTTGGAGGAATGGAGACGAAACGTCGCTAAGTGACAGCTAGTTACTTTTCGGAAAACAACAGTCCATTCGTATTCGCTCTCTCTTCAAGTGAATAGAATATTCGCTGCGAAAAGTGTTATTTACCGAAGTTTGAGGATATGAAACGTAAGTACGTTGCGAATTATTCATCGTACAAAAGTACTTTTTATCGTATAAATTACCGAAAGTATTTTTATTAGAAAAACAATCTATTGTTCTTCTTTTAGATGCCGTATTTTCGTACAGTATCGGATCGCCATCACATACCAACAGTACCCGTTTGACGTAGCAAAAACACATCCGACATTCAACTCACCCAATATATCGCCATATCCAACCTCGATGAGCTGGATGACGAGTTTGTAGTCTTTACATACCAACAACCAGTACGTCCGGTATGAAGTTCATCTGACCCAAGTAACCAAACGGGAGGAACCAAACGACGAGTCTGCAGTCTTCAAGAATCAACGGCACACATCGAGATAGTAGTAATAGTACTGCTAGTAAGAAATGGTCTAGCAGGTCGTTTTAGTAATTAGGTAGTGAATAAGTGCTCTGGAATATGATGTAAAGTTAATATTTCTCGAACGAATCTAAGTGCTTGGGAGTAAAATGAAAAGTGAAACTTTTTTTGAAAAACAGATTGCTGACATTCGTTTCCTAAACTATGTGTTTTAATATATTTTTATATAAAGTGTGATATTATTCAAATATAAAAGCCAAATTGATCAATTTCAAAGAGACAATTTATAAACAAAAATTCTAACAAGCACTCAAAACATAATCCGCTTGTAACATTGTTGCAGGTTTTTTTTGTAAAGGGTAGAACACGTTCACATTGAGTACGTTGAATATAAAAATTAAATTCAATTTGCTCTGGGAATTTGTAAAACTTGTGATACTTTCTGGAAAGTGAACATAAATGTCTCTCATTGCATGTTCCTAATTCTGCGGGAAAGTAGTATCAGTAGGTAGACTGCGCAAAGATTCTCTCATCTTTGAAATATTTTACCGGGTATTAAAGTAATCTGAAAAATGAAATACATATAACTATAAAACTATAAATTTAAAAATTCACAGTTACCTTACCTGGTCAAACTCTAAGCCTCGTGAATTAAGAAAACGAGTCTTAATTGGTGGATTTCATTGAATGATTATCGTTATCGTAATATTATCCAACAAACATCCTAGGCAAATTCACGTCTTCACTACTTCATCCACCGCAACTGAAATCTTAATTTTTTTAATAAACAAACCTCTGCCATGTCAACTGATTTTTCAACATGGCTGACTATGTCTTTTGACATACCGTTACACCATGTATCTATACATCATGGTACTACCTATGTTTTATTACGACGTTCTCAAGCGAGCCGCAGTAATTTGGATAGTCAATGATTTTATCATTGCACCTTTAGGCCGTTACAAATTTTATTTTCATTTCAGATCAATCCTTTCTCTAACCATACCGAATAGTTTCTTCGTGCAAATTTTCAAGCATAATTGTTAAACTCAAATCAAAGTTTGAATGTCAGGTAATACCATATGGCATCACCCGCCGGGAATGGGTTGAAAAAATGGCGCTTGGTTCGGTCTGGTCGCACGCCGATCATCTCAAAATCACCTTCCATCGTTCTTTGTCTTCAACGCAAAGGATATTTTTGGCGGTTTTTGTCTATGCAACTGGAACAGAATCTTCAGCCACATGCTAACGTATCACGTGTGCCAAAACAGTGAAGACATAGTACACTGTGATTTTCTTACAGACCGATGGCTTCATACCAGGCGAGACGTACGATGCAACGAAAAAAAAGCACCTGCCAATTTAGCACCGACAGGCACCGTTCTGTTTTACAAATTTTAAAACCTATGTGCACAAATTTTCGAACATCGTGTTCAGAACGCATGTCATCTCAACATGTTTATGTGTATCTTATATTTGGGCATGTTAGTAGGAACGGTGAACTACGATGGAAATCGCGCGCTCGTTCAACAAAAACGTAGGATTTTTCACGGCGTGCACATGTGGGCATGTTTTGCGGAAGACTGCTCATCTGTATTACTATCACAACTCAACTTTAATACACCTTCACTGCATCTTAGAACGAGAAAACTGTTATCAGAAAAAATTTCAGAACTAATTATGCAAAAAATGGTCCCATGAATCGAATGATGTGTCAGTATAATCTACATTGTAAAACCATTGGCATAACAATGTCAAAAAAAAAACAAATTTAAAACTGTCTGAAATACACTAGAAATATTTAGCTCGTAACAAGAACATTGTAAACACTATAAATAATAACTGTAATGAAATATTTATGTAGTCTACATTTGCCTGACGAAATAAATAAACAATTAAAAATAAAAAAATAACATCCACACAAGCAATGAAATTAAAAATATTTTACATAATATTTCTGTCCTTAGGTAAGCTACGAGTTTTGAAAGTTTGTCGGTTTTTTTAAAGCATTTATGTTGTTTAAACGTGTAAGCAATGTTTGCAAATAAACTCTTTTCCGCAGACCTCCTACGTAATTATTACTCGGGTATCAAAAAGAAGTCGTTTGGTAACAGTTTGGAACTATACTGCCGTTCCAATCATAGTAGTCCCATGTTCTACACAAATCTTATGCACGCTGGGACAACTATGCTTGGAAGGGCAGTATACACTTCATCACGGTTGAGTCTTGATTTTTGTTTCACAAAATAGTGAGGTATGAAATTGTAAAATTATTGCAACACTGCGCAAGTCTACGTAAATATAAATAAACTCAAAAATCTGAAGAAACTGACTCGACAAATCTGTGTTTTGCATACAAATTTGCATATTTAGTATTCGTGATGGTCGAGTCATACTCGGATTACAGCAGGAAAATTTTTACACGCTATCAAAAAACGACGAGTGTGCGTGTCATCTGTTTCGATAATATTTTATTTTTTTATTTTCCCTCCCAGGTCGCTTAATTCAAACTCTACCAGACATGCATTTTTCACCATTCTCCGTGTTGTGCTAGTAGGGTGAATTAACAAAATAAAAATTTTCAGCAGTTTATATGAATCATACAAAATAAATAATTGAAATCCCTGATCAATTTTAATATGAGGAAACAGCGGAACTCCATACACAGTTATGAATAGATATTTTGCTGCGTGATAAAAATGATCAAATTTTTCAACATTAGACGAGCGGACGTTCTCAGTGACAGATGCTACGCTGGATTCTGGGAGCACCAATACATCGCCTGGAACTCTGGCTGGTTCATTAACATTCGTTCACATGAACACTCGGGTCTAGCCCAACTCCGGCCGTCATCTCGAGAAGCCACATATGACAATCAGTGCATAAAACGTGCGAGGTAATCAGGTATTTAAAAAAAATTAAATAAAATGAAAATCCAGGACGGGTCGGATACCGGTAATTTGGGGGTATTTTTCTTTCGGGTACGGGTCGGGTACGGGTATTTGAAACAAAATTTTTCGGGTTCGGGTCGGGTACGGGTATTTCAAACAAACCCGACTTCGGGTTCGGGTCGGGTACGGGTTTGAAAATTCTCGATGAGTCGGGTACGGGTAACAAATTTCCCATACCCGACCATCTCTAGTACTCAGTTCGCCTTTGATGACGAATGTGGAAGTACTCAAAACGTTTCGGAACCAAAAAAATACTGAACAGATCATTGTCTTACTAGGCCGCCAGCATGTTCATTTCTCTCGATTCTACAGTAACCGGGTATCCAAGTAGCATAACTTTATTGCGGTAGAAAAACTCCCTGAATGTTATACTGCACTCACTAACTAGTTTGGAAACACATTTGGTAGACCTTATAACTAGGGACAGTGGTAAATCGCGATTTCGCGGAAGCCGCGAAATCCTGCGTCGGCCGCGAAATATACAAAAACCCGCGAAATGCCGCGAAATGCCGCGAAAGTAATGCTAAATAGCAGCATTCTATGTCAATCTTGAAACATTTCGATTCGAAACCTGCGAATTTTCTGAAAACCAGCGACACGGACAAAGCTGAAGAATAATGGGCACTTCGAGGGCAACTTTTCCTACGCAACCAATAAAATGAAACAGTACTTCTGCTCTCTTACAACGCGATTTTGTCAACCTGGAACTGACTTCGGTTGCTAGATCCCCTTCGAGCAAATATTTTGGCGATTGATAGAATTCCAGAGTGTGCAGCCAAAATCGAAGTTGCTAAATGACCTAAGTCTAGTAGGTCTAGTAAGCAATTTTAAAATATCTGACAGTGAGATCGATACGGTATTATAATTTTTGAAGGTATTCGGATCGCGGACGTTTTCCTGAGCTTTTTCCGGTTGGCAAATAATATTTCTCAATTCCTGGAAACTCGGTAAATACGAAAGGCAGCGTGAGCCAAAAGTACGTGCCTATCGACACCAAAATATAACTGAACACAATTTGACACAGTATGTACTTATAGTCAGTGATGCAAAGAAATCATGAATCGTACGGTTAAATTACCGTATGTTGAAATAAATTAAACAGTTGTTTCTTATTTTCACGAAAAATTTTACTTTATTTAATATTTTGTGTAAACATAGTTGCCGCGAAATTACCGCGAATTTTGAGTATTTTCTATTTTGCCACCGCAGCCAGATTGTCTCCATACCCAGATACCTATCCGCAACCGTTTTCGCGAGAGATGCGATAAGTGTTCGAGATGATGACACATCCGACGTCAAGTACAGTTGTGTCCGCGCCGGTGGATATACAGTTTACTCGTCGAACACTTCGGACGTCCCGGAACGAGTTTGCTGGCTCATGCCAAGTACTTTGAGAGCTCCACACTTATGGCCAGTTCCAATACATAGGTCTGCATAAAAGGCCACTATCTGACACTTAAAAATTGTAGGTCCTATATTCTCGCTCGAAAGCTTCGAGGAACGATGCTGGTCTAACAAGCCAGGCTCTGGATAGACTGTTAGTGTCAGTAGGATTTTAGCGCTAGCCCTGCAATTATCCTGTAACTAACAGTTGGCCGCGAAGTCTGTGTATAGCAAGCAGAAGGGCGAGGTTCGATTCAGAATGAAGTACCAAGGCTTTGCTTTACTATGGCTTCGCTCGATACTCACTATACATTCAATTATAGCAGTAATCTCGGCTTCGAATATTGTTGGTTCCAATTTTCCACAATCACAAATATGTGTTTCAGGGGCATGAACTGAGCTTTATGGTCCATTAAATCTCTGATTACACAGTGCAACAAAAATTTGCTTTTCTTTCTGCCTTGGGTTCTATATATGATTTTTTCATGTATTTTGATGCAAAAAAAATTCCACCGAGTTCACGTCAACGGTAGCGCCATCTTAAATTTTTGAGGAATCGGAAATTTCGATGTTTTTTTCGACGCCATTTTGTTTGTAAGCCAAATATCCAAATTCTAAGAGTTTGTCCACATATAAGCCATATTTAAAAAAAAAACGATCTTAAATCGGACAAAAACTGAGGTTAAAACGGTTCTACGAAAACGGTTTTGGCATGGTTTGAGAGTATTTCACAAAGCGAAATAAAATCGAGTATGTATGGGCATTAATGGTAATGCGCTAATATCTAAAAGTAGTTGTCAAATTATATCTTATATTGAGTAAAAAAGTCTCAGAAATCGATTGGTTAGTGTCTGATCCACGTAAAATGTCATCAGCAAGTCGATTTTTCCCCAATTCCCCAACAGTACTAAAATAGGTTTATCACGACGTTAGATTGGCTTATTTGAAATCTGTTCAATATGGATATTCATGTCGAGCTCGTAAACAAATACCCAACCGTAAAAATACTCACCTCCATTAACGAGTAATGGAAGATACACAGTTTACGGCTGGGTATTCGTATACGAGCTCGATGTGAAGACCCCTAATGTAATATCGAGAGTTTAAGAGATACTTATAGATACAATAACAATAAACAACTTCATATGATCCTCCCCTTTTTACGGGGATGGGGTCGCAATTAACTTTATCGAAGACGCCATGATTCTGTCTCATACCCGAAACGAGATTTTTTTTGTTGGATCGGTCCTGGCCAAAAATGCGCATTTCAACGCTTACATAGTGCCTTCTTGAGTGCTTAGATGGACTGCTGAGGAAATAGCGAACCCTTTAAATTTTATCGCTAAGTAGGTAAAGGAATGGAACAAATTCTAAGTCGATGGACGTAAACAACTTGAGTTACGTAGAGGATCGTGCGGTGATCCATGCCTTGTCGGGGGATTTTAGGTAGACATTTGAAAAGCCATGAGAAGTGATTACCTTGATCTCTGTTTAGAGGGTAGCTGGGTTTTGTTTGAAAATTTCCAAACTTTCTGCGACATCTAATTTCCAAGGGGATGTTACGGATCGAACTAGACCAATATTTTCGGTAGTCATAGGGTGATCTTCATGAAAAACATGTTTGGCTATTTTGGATCTGAAATGAAGAATTATTCCCTTTTCCGAGTCTTTTTTAGCCTTTATGAGTTCTTTAACCAGATGTCTAAATTTCTTTTGCCCTGCCCTGTGTAACTTGTCAATAGTGTCTTTAGTAGAACCCCATCTTGTTTTAAGTTGGTTATTTCTACTACTGTAGATAATATCCATCCCAAATTTCCTAATTTTTTTACGAAGTTGATGAGTAAAACTAACATCATATTCAACAACTACCCTCTTCCGATCTACTGTTAGCGGTGTGAGTGTTGTGTAAGATTTCCTGTATTGGATTCGTTCTTTTTTATCAAAAATAGCTTGAATGGTTATTCTATTATAATGGATATAATGCTCACCAATTTCAAAAATATATTCCATTTCATTTTTCTTTCCTTCATTACTGAGAGGTAAAGATTCCATCCGGTGGATCATATGGTAAAAAGCAGCCATTTTATGCTGGAAGGAATGGTTCGAAGTGCTAAGTTCTACCCGTTTTGTATGCGTGGGCTTCCTAAAGATTTCGAATTTAAAGTGGTTGGAGTTTTTAACAACAACTACATCCAAAAAAGGAAGCTTGTTGTTTTGCTCAATTTTTAAAGTAAACCGTATGTTTTTATGAATACCATTCAAAATTTCTAAAAAACTTTCTAAGTCACCCTGTTTTAAAATGCAAAAAATATCATCCACGTACCTCCACCAACGAGGACACAATTAGGGATCGACCAGGGCCGGCTACATATTGCCCCACGTTGGGCGCCAATATGTAGCCGGCCCTGGTCGATCCCTAATCAGCGTGCAGCTTAAGCGCCACTCCGTTAGGAGACTGCACGCCACGCTATGTTTGCCCGGTGAGACTCCCCTAAGGGTCAGTCAAAGTTGCCATAAAGAAAAGGAATCAGGATCGGACCAGATAGGCTAATAAATTTAATGCTCCAAAAGCGGGTAGAAAACCCTTTTATCAGCTAGCAGAAATCTTCAACACCTACGTAAACGCAAGGAAAGCTTGCGGTAAGGAATCACCCATACCTTGATGTTATCATCACAGGCAAAGTCGCTATTTGCCGCTAGACGGCGCAGACATCTCGAACAATGAGCTTTGCTCGGCATTCAAATTCCGCCACGCGGAAGACACAACGAACCGAACTACACGAATACGAATGACGTGAACATATTAGAACGTACTAAATCCTTCCAGTAAACACATTACATCATTTGTTTAACTAATCAAACCATTTATTGAAGACAACAAAGGACAGGTTTGTATTTTATATCACTAGCATGCTTTAATGTGTGTTGTATTGGTATATGTACTTCTTAACTCTAGGCCTATCTTCTATTGTTCGTGTGCTTTTTCTCCCTACTGTGCTCGTGGACCCATGTGCTTTATATTTCAATCAGCTGCTTAATAATGAATCTGCAGTGACGTCACCGGCTTAAGCAAATGCTTGCACCCGGGTGTCTAATCTGGTAAGGTGGCGTTCATAAAAGTGGTTCTGTCATATTTGCGTGCACGCTAAATAATGCTCACCCTATAATTTAGGACACGGCGTTAGCATGCCGGTCACGGCCGACTTAAGTCGGGAAAATTATTACAGCATCTACAGGGCGTCCTTTAAGGAGGCCTCTTTGATAGAAAGAAGGATACGACTCACCGAGACTGCTGCGACGGTCGCTGTTGTTGCCGCTATTGGTTGCTTCGCTGGATACTGCTACGGCTGGCTGCTGATGATGATGTTAGGGGCTTTGCTGGCTACGGCTGGCTGCTGGTGATGACGATCACATGTGGCAACGGGCGTACGATCGGTCGGCAAACGCCGACGGGGGATGAACTGCGGCGGGGACAAACTCGCTTCCTTAGTGCCGCTTACAGGGAGATATCTCGACCTGAAACGGACACTAGCTCACCGGAGGGTTCCGGTCTACAGGATGTTACACGATGATGCGGATTTTGGGAATACCGCGTGTCTTCCGACGATGTAGCGCTGTCGGGAATTTCGTCCGATGGGGAAAAACCAGTGCGCGGTGCGCCTTTCGCTGTCCCTTTCCTCTCGTTCGTCGTTGGTGGCTGTCGAATAAACGTGTGTAGCCGGCTGGCTATTGTACAAAGGGTCATTAGCACACGAGCGGTTCATTGACATTATACATGAGCACATTTACCTATTCTGAACTTTCTTGCACACGTTTTGTATTTTAGCGAAACTATTGCACACTTTATCGACACTTCGAAATAAAGAAATTTAATACAACTCTACTACGTTCACATTCTATGACTTACTATTAGAAACTTAAAGGAGAAACGCGGACAACAGACACACGCGCGACACTTACGAAATGCTTGGTGGAATAGGACGAAATGAACGAGCAATGTAAGTCCTCAGATAAGGGAAGGTGATTCCGTACGACTTACAGGAAATACGTAATGTCCCGCCAACTTCTTCGGGTTACTTCGGAAATCTACGATTCTTTTGGCTGTTTCATTTTGGAATCTTAAATTGGCTCTATCTGTCCCTTTCCAACCTTTCTTCGAGGTTTCTTTAGAGACTATCGCGCTAAGTGAGTCTGAACGGGATTGTGAGCGACTGACACTTAGAGAGAAATTATGCGATGGGATTGCGACAAGTGTACCGAAATAGCTAACCTACATCTTGGCGCCAGTAGTTTTGTTGATTTCGAAGTTACTAATAAATGCTACTGCTACAATGTTCAGATGGGAAAGGTGTAAGAGGATTCCCCATCAGTGCTCCTTTTGTTTGTTTGTAAAATTTCCCACAAAATGAAAAATAATTATCTTCCATGCTGAATTGAGTTAACTTCAAGTACCTGCGTACTTTAGTTTTCCAATGGTTATCACATCGTTGGGAGAGAAGCCAATCTTCCAAAGGATTTATAGCTTCTTTCACTGCAACACTTGGGAAGAGTGCTGTGACATCAAAAGAAACCATTTTCTCGTCAGTATTGATACCTCCCGAGGATTTTAAATTTTAAACAAAAACTCCTGTGCTCGTAACAGATCGACTAGGAAATTCGTTCGGCATTGATTAAAATTCCCTGACTAACCATTTAGCCAATTTTTCGGTTGCTGCCCCCACAGCAGAAACGATCTCTCTAATTTCATTACCAGGTTTATGTACTTTTGGAAGGCCCTTTATTATAGGGAGAGAGGGGTTTGAAACACATAGACTCTTTAAAGCATCACCAAAAATAGGTTGGCATTCTTTAATAGTTTTTTCAACATTTTTCACCATAGAGGGTTGACTCTCTGTTGTCTGTATGGGCCATTATTAATTTTCTCCAACATTTGTTGATCGTAGTCATTTTTGTTACAAAAAAACAATTTTGTTCCCCTTATCAGCTTTTAAATAGAAGACAGGTTTATTTCGTAATCCTTCAATTGTCTGTAAATCTGTGTTATTCTTTACTAGACGTGGAATTTTTTTGAAATTGTCCAAGAAGGATGTACGCACTTCACTAGCTTGTGCGGTTAAAAATTGCAGCTTCCCATCCCACTTTCAATGTCAATGATGGCTTGTTCAACACTGGTTTAGAATAAACAGCTAAGTTAAGGCCTTTGTTCAAAAGATTTTGTTGCTGGTGTGAAAATTCGTACGAAGATAGATGAAGAAAAATTGGTTTATCTTTTTTGCTCCCAATTTTCGTTTCCTTTCCCCCTCACACTGTTCTGCAATTTTTACTTTGGTCAAAAATTCTAAGAACCCAAAGGGAAACTTTTTGGCCCATTTTAAATGAAGGGAATAGCACTCTAATAAGACTGAATTTAATTTACTATAGAAAAGTTTTGCACTATTTTTTATCCATTCCGATTCCACCTTCTTAATGAGAAAAGAGGAGTTAAAGTTCTAGTTCTAATTTTTACCTCATGACTTTTGGGAGTCAATCGGAATTTGACACATTGCACGCTGCGAAAAAATGAACCCAAATTCCCACTAATTTAAAGCCTCTGGGCTGGAAACCTAAAATATAGCATTTCGTATGTAAAATTGTTCAATAAATCGATTGGTGATATTTCCATTCTGTGCAGGGTACGGGAAAGGGTCCATATTTCAAAAAATACGCTAGGAAAGGGTGAAAAGGATCAAAATAGACCATTTCCCGTGACCTGCCCAAAACGAAACCATCACCAATCGATTTGTTTACCAATTTTACATAGGAAATGCTATATTTTAGGTTGCCAGTCTAGCGGCGATTATTTAGCGGAAAAACCGGAACCCACATATCCACTAAATAATCGCCGCTGGGCTAACAACCTAAAATATAGCATTTCTTATGTAAAATTGGTCAACAAATCGACTGGACTCACGTCCACTGGACGGCTGGAGATGGTTTTATTTTAGGCAGGGCACAGAAAATGGTCTTTATTGCCCCTTTTCACCCTATTTTTGAGTATTTTTAGAAATATTGATCCTTTCCCGTGTCCTGCACAGAATGAAAATATCACCAATCGATTTATTGACCAATTTTACATAAAAAATGCTATATTTCAGGTTGCTAGCCCAGCGGCTTCTAATTAGTGGGATTTTGGGTTCATTTTTTCCCAGTGTGCATTGCTTTAAAAAAACTATGTCTATAAATTCTTGCTATTTCCTTCCTCAACCCCAAAAACTTATTCGGCTCAAAAAGCTTGGATGCCATGTTAAAACTCATTAATTTTTACTTGAACTGTTGACAGAATCTACACACTTTTATTTCACTTCACTTTTTAATTCTATCACTTTTCACTTTTCACTTATCACTTGCGAATGCGCATTTCAACGCTTACATAGCGCCTTCTTCAGTGCTTAGATGGACTACTGAGGAAATAGCAAACCCTTTAAATTTTATAGCTAAGTAGGACAAACTTTAAGTCAGAGAACGTAAACAACTTGAGTTGGGTAGAGGATTGTGCGGCCTGGTGATCCATGCCTTGTCGGGGGGGTTTAAAAAGCCATGAGAAATGACTACCTTGATTTCTGGTAAGGAGACCCAGCCAATAATTTGGTCCGTATATTTCAGTTGTTGTTGAGATGTAAGAACCCTTGTACAATCTAATAAAGTTGTATGTAACGTTCTATATGAGCTTATAAGTACCAAAGTGGAGGCAATATACGTACCAAAATGGTTCGTGCAGGTAAAGATATACAACTTTTTATTCCATTTTTTACAATTCTATAACAATAACCTTTTGCATAAAATCTGAGGTATGAACAACTCTGTTTGCTACTTAGTACAATTTTCTATTGCCATAATTCAAGCATACATACAATTCCGTTTCACCCGTATTATGATTCTACTACGATGCTCTATGAACTAAAACGCAGCAGTGTGTAACCTGTACTGCGAAAAATTTTTGCATTATATACAACCTAATATTTCCAAATAATAAAAAAACATTAAATTGAGTAGCAACAATTTCCATTTATATTCTTTTAATGAGAAGTACGCGTACCATTACACTCTTTGGTATGTATTAATATTTTTGAGGTTGGATGCGGCATTTTCTTCATTATATTTTACAAGGCTGTGTTCAGCCTCGAAACCCCCAACGTTCCGATCACTGCTCTTACTCCCTATCCTCAGAGTCGTTTTACGATGCTGCATGTCAACGAATTTTATCTAGTACTGTTGAACGCCTCAAATCGTATGAACCTAAATCGTATATAATGTCACTTGATGTCTTCAATGTTGGCCCAAATCTATTTATAGACTCTGATGTCAATATGTAACTCAATATTGCCTCATATACGAAGGAATATTAACATGCGATCTGCATTGACCTTCTTTTTAACTGTTAGGCGATTCAAGCAATTGCAATCAACAAACATTAAGTATGTGCCATTTTTTTGGGGTGATTTTTCTTTTAGTCAAAACTGCGTTCAGGATTTATACCCAATTCTTCAAATCTTTTAGGAACTAGATTTCGAAAACCAGAGTTGCTGAAAAAGAAATTTTAATTTAAAATAAATTTGACATAATAATTGTATCATTCTTTACTGTTCAACGATTTCGTGTTTCATAATAGACGATTTTAACTGTCACGAAAAAGTAAATTGTACAAAATTCATTATGCAATCCTCTTACAACTGTTATAGGAGTTTTCAAGGAATATGAATATCAACGTGGATCACATAAATTAAAAATCCTACAAATTTGCACTGCAATTAAGTTTAGCACTGTAGACAACTCAACTGTGATGAAATCTGATTTGTTGTGTGCATTTATACGAAGAACAATATGCAGTCATATATCACGGACTGTACGACCCATATATGATGAAAGATAACTTGACCTGGTTATAACATGAACTTTATACAATTTCGATTGAAACTGTTTATACGATTTTGTGTTGCCATTTTTATACGATTTCTGGTTATCTGGGGAGTAGCTGGGTTTTGTTCCAAACTTTCTGCGACATCTAATTTCCAAGGGGATGTTTCGGATCGAACTAGACTAATATTGTCAGTAGTCATAGGGTGATCTTCATTAAAAATATGTTCGGCTATTTTGGATCTAATATGTGGACAGATTTTTAGAATTTTGATATTTGGCTTACAAACAAAATGGCGTCGAAAAAACATCGAAAATTTGCGATTTCTCAAAAACTCAAAATAGCGCCACTGTTCACCCTTAACCTTCTAGTGCCCAATGCCGCCTTTTGGCGGGTTTCAGTCAAACCTCTAAAAAGAAGAAGTGATAGAAATCAATAGTGAAAGTGGATAAAAAGTGTAAAGTGTACTCTAAAAAACTTCATGAAATACTTAAAAAGTGTTTATAATGGTTCATAGTGATTTTACCGAAGACCATCTAGAAATTAATTTGGACACTAGAGGGTTAAGGTGAAATGTGTTCAAACTCGGGGGTATTTGTTTTTGCGTCAAAATACATGAAAAAATCATACATAGAAGCCAAGGCAAAAAAAATGTTGCACTGTGTTATCTATTCGGATGATGGCAAAAATACTTCTTCCTGAGGATACTTCGAACCTCTTTCTAGGTGAATTTCCTAGATCATAAGTGATTTCCTTGTTAGCCTGGTATTTAAATGGTTATGTATTTGTCGAACTTCCCCTTTACATGAGCCGTTGCGAAACAAGTCTATATGCCATCGAACAAATTTTTCAGGAGAAGCAATTTTCGAAAAATACCTGAATAAAACTCTATTTAACGAATTCTTTCAAACAAAATGTTTCAAAGACAAAGAAAATTACGGTAACTTGTATAAAATGGCTAGTGTCACATGTTACATGAAAGACATACCATGTCAAATGTAACATGCCAAGTGTAACATTACATGTAACACAACATGTTACATATACATGATATTTCACATGTTACATTTTTCGTGTTACATTAAGTGTTACATGTTACAGGACAAGTGACATGTTACTTATCACATGTAATATGTTACATGTTTCGTGTTACATGATAGTATTACACCGATTTATGTATTTAGGGTCCATCTACATACCACGTGGACAGATTCTAACGATTTTGACCCCCCCGCTCCCCCTCCATGGACAACTGCCCATATAAATTCTAAAAAAAATGTATGGACCGTGGACATTACCCAACCCCCCCCCCCCCCAAAGCTGTCCACGTGGTTTGTGGATGGCCCCTTACTTATTACACCGATTTATGTACATAGACCACTCTGTTCCGAAACAGAATGGTCATTCTGTTTCAGAAGAAATTTTAACACGGTATAAATCAGCTTTAAAGTTCGATTTTTCGATTTTTTTTTCTAATTTTCTAACTTTAGCTTCTTGAGTAGATGCGGTTTATGCAATAAAAAAACCATTTTCGTAAAAAATGGTCTCTAGACCACTCGGTTCCGCAACGACTCACATATCATTGGTCAAGAAAGCGAGTGCAGTATCGTTAAATGGAAAGTGATCTTTCAATTTTCCCATTCTGATTTGAAAGTATTCGATAGTAGTAAGCAGACCCTGAAAGTATTCAATAGTAGTACGCAGATACTCGTCACCACCGTAAAAACGACGTCGCGCGACTACTACCGAGGCAACAATGTTTTTATGGCGTTGCCGCCGATTATATTATAATTAGCGTACAGGTTTTAGCTGCGTGGCAAATATACTTGTAGTCGATGAACAATATTTGAATTTAATTTTCGATGCGGGTGGGCCAACCCCCAAAAAAAAAAATACAAATATTATCGTTCTTGTCTGATGAAAACGAACTAACAAAGGCGATCAATTTTGAAGATGCTTTTATTCAAGTGCCTACCTATGTTTGTCGTTGAAAGTGTGTTTTTTTAAATCGAACAGTATATCAACACATTTTGAAAACGTTTGCAATTTTATAAAAAAAAAGAATTTTCAACCCGTTTTTAGTTCATTTTTCTATAATTACAACATAACGGAAATCTTGAAGGAGATAAGGATACAACCAGACATTTCCGCATCGGGTGGTGGAAACCAATTGTTCTCTGTGGGGAGCGGAACATCCTCATCAAAAAAAAAAAACAAAAATCAATAAAAATAATTGTTTTACACATATAATATAATCCTCCTTAAAGAAAATCTAAAGGATGATTTTTTTTTTGAGTTGTAGCTTACAAGGTACATTACATTTTATCAAACATAATTTAAGTAATTAAACGTAATATTTTCAAAATATAATTTTTAAGGACAGAAAGTTCGCGAGTAGGCTATTTCGGATTGTTATATCATACATGTTATACATTTTCGTATTGTTATATCAGGTATACGCAAAATGTTCGAAAATATACTTTGTCAGGTGCATTAATTTTTGTTGTCAAGCAATGACAAGCAATTTAAAGAGCACATGCTGAATCCACTGCCCTCAAGTAATATTAAATATCCAATTAATTGCAGGAACATCACCAACTCCTCCAGAAAGGTGGTGCTCCAATTTCTCATCGAATCAGCATAAACCTCAACATATCAGAAAAAGACAACACCATAAGAGCAAAACTGGTAAGTATTACGATGTATGGATGAATATGTTTTTTTTTATGTGTTTATTATATAATTATGAAATGATGATGATTTATTGAAAAAAATATTAAATGATATGACTTAAATAAACTTAAAGCTTATCTACGTAGGTTTTTTGTGAATAAACTTGTTTAGGTAATGTTTTATTGGTACTATATTGATGAAACAATCATTCAATCATATTCTTCATATTCTAGAGCAAACACATAAAATAAAAATATTATAAGTTACGTTATCTACAAAGATTCAAAACAGTTTCTCTACCCTAAACTTGAAGATATCTTGGAAAAGCAACGATACATCGTGTTGGGGTACAGGGAAATCGAGAGAAGTGGGGTTGATTTGTGATAGTAACATCCACCCCCGATCCTAAAACACAATTCAGTTTGATATTTCATTCGTAGCGGTAATGTTCGCTGGTACAGCTGCGTCGGAGACGAGTGAAAGCACAGACAATGTTGTTGTGATTTGTAATCACTTGATAAAAAAAATCTTTATTGGTAACTGTGAAGAGCTGAATATGTAATACCAGTTTGTATTGTAACCGTGGCTATCCTTTAGTGTTTAATTAATTGAATCATTAATGATTGAACAATTCAATTTGTGAATTTGTTGGAACAAAATCAACAAAGGGCGGCAGAGGGTATTTTTCCGCTTTCCGGTATTACTAGCATCATAATTCATTGCAACACGGGTGTATATTCCACTTAAAGGAATCATCAATAATTCATTCAAACTCTGAAAGATTTCGTATAATAATTTCGTATAAAATATGAATAGATGTAGACTAATGAATATAATGTACCTATGTAATTGGTAACTGGCACCATAACGATTAAGCAAATACATGAACAAAACCAACATTAAATCATCGATGTTGTTTACTTGTTGAATGTTGATCGTAGATAACTTTTTCGTGTTCAAATTTATTAAATGAGTTTTAAAGACAGTACAGTATATTCTTAGTTCCCAAGAAGAATTCAAACCTCATCAGATAAAATATATTCCATATACAGTTGACATTAGTTATCAAGGAAACCAATACTACATTTATTCTATTAGTAAGTTATGAATCCACAAAAAATAAAAAAATAAGTGTTTTAAAGATACGTATTGCTCATAACCACATGTTTTAGACTAATGCAAAGTTTAAATATGTATTGTTACAAAAAGTCGAAAGAATCGTGTAACAGAATACTGTGACAAAAAATAAATTTACAAGCTTAATCACCACTAGTTGAAAGAGAACACGAATCGGTGGAAATACGACGCTTAGATGGAAATTGTAACACGAATCGCCAGCAGCTTTGCAGGTCTATGGAGAAATCGCCGGCGTAAGTAAATGCGTGAATTTGAAATCAAAATTTTTGCATGTAGTGAAATTCCAAAGAATGTAAACTTTGAAGGAAAACAAAAAAGAAACATTTCGATTTGATTCCAATTAAAGTTTACCTCAAAGAACAGACATCCAGACAGAGGATTTCTACTTGTGTGAAATATGTGTTTAACACAACGATGCAACGAGTGCTAAAAAATAATGTGCGATAATGTATAAAGGTTCCTATCTTGGATGATAATATTAAAGATAGATAATTGAATGTGACGGCGCTCGTATATTCGAATATCGTATATAAGAATCAGAAGTTTGAAGTTTGTTCATGGAAAACGTTTATTTTCCGTGAGCCAATCATAATAAGACATATTACAACTAATTTGTGTATATAATTGTAATGAATACTTTGCTAGATCAGATGATTTCGTAAAAATATATATATATTCTTGTGAACTGTAAAGTCTCTGATTCATCAGCAGAAAATCGCAACAAGTACTTTCTAAGCGAGGGTGGGGTAGTGATCGATTAGTAACTTAAGTATATTATAAAGAATGAAGCAAATTGTTTTGTGTGACCATGGTGACTTTTCAATACTTGTAGACATGTGTAGCGGGAATTGTTAAAATTTATTCGCTTTTTTATTAACTACTAGCTGAATGTACCCGGCCTTGCTCGTGTAAAAATATCTGCTTTTTCTATAATTTTCTATATTTTCATATATTTTTTCCAGCCCATCATTTCAAATAATATTTCTATTTTAGTTATAAACTTGCTTATATACCACCTTTTTCGTTGATTAACAATCGATGCGGAGGCATTCCAGCTGGGTCGAGTGAGTTCGAAAATTCCATTGGAAAATGGCTTGCCTCATCAGCATCTTCGACGGTACCGATTAACTTACAATAAACTCAAATTAGACTGAAAAAACATAATCAATAGCCTAAGCTCACCTCTGATAGTTAAAATTATTGCTTGCAATGCCATCTCCTTTTACTTTTTTGTGTAAACAATATCAATATCATCCTTATAGTTGAACATCAGTCTTCATGAATTAATTAACAATTTGGAGATAAGGGGACTATCTCCACATTTTCCTCAAGTTTTGAATCACTTCCAATGCAGTAAAACAACCCTCACTATACCAAACGTTCGGACACCAATTTTCAGTTTTGGGGAGTCAGCTCTGACCTATGAACTTAATATCAGGGAGTATTTGAATATTTTTCTTCTTGAATTTGAAAATAGCTTTGACAACGGGTGTCGTCATTTTCTGAACATAGTTCTCTTTCTTGAAATATTGACATTATTTAACCATTTTACTTAGTTTTACACAGCTTGACAGAAAGCAGAAATCGCGGAATTGATTTCAAAACAACGTTTCAATATAACCTGTATTCTTCTGTATTCTAGTAACCTTTCCAGAAAATGTAATCCGCCATGTACGATTTAAAAATTTGCGCCGGACATGAATATTTGGATTGTGGACGTCATCTTGATTTCGGAAATATACATATTGCAGAGCATATATTCGTTTTTCACAAAATTCTGAAACCGGAAGTCACCATGATGAATTTAAAAAATATCGTTGGACTTTTATTTCTGGTTTCTGAAGGTCATCCTGGTTCCGGAAATTCCAATGTTTGGAGGTTTGTAAACGTTTTCTACAGTTGTATACAGTTTCCCAGAAAGCAAAAGTCGCCATCTTTGTTTTAGAAAAACATGGGACATCATATTCCGTTCCCTAGACATCAACTTCTGGCCATGACCGACCGAGGGCATGAAAGTTATCGTACCTCTTCAAAAAGGTCCCATAGGGCACTAAAAGACCTGACTTGCTTATAAATTAAGACCCCCTCCCTCTTTGATAGCGTCCCTTTCTTTTTTCGACATCATGTTCCGGTATCTGGAAATCAACTTCCGGTCTCAAGACATGACCAAAGGCCTAAAAACTATCGTATTCATTCAGAAAGTTCCCATAATGCATGAAAAAACTCTTATTTGATCGATGCACTTAACCAAATCCGGTAATAGTTGAGCTTCAGCAACTTTTCCAAACATATTTTTTATTCAAAACGCTAAACTGGACTCTCCGTTATCAAATTATGCAAGAAATATGTTAAAAAATCGTTCCAAAACCGGATCAAAGTAGGTTAGATGTTTTGAAAAACTTCTCTAGAAACATTTGCAAGAAAGCCGATTTTCAAAAAGGCCAATATTTGGAAATATATGATCGATTTTCGTATGACGACGTCATTCCGATTCCGAAAATACCCATATTGCCAAGTATATAATTCAATTATTAATTTTCGCAGATTCCCAGAAACCGAAAGTCGGCAGCCCAAGTTTCAAAGTATCGTCAGACACCGATAGCCGGTTCTTAAGAGTCATTTTTGCTCCGAAAATACCAACATTGGGGGGTTTGTGAGCGTTTTCCACAGTTTTAAATGGCTTCCCAGAAACCGGAAGTCGCCATCTTGGATTGAAAATGGCATCGAACATCATGTTTCGGTTTCTGGACATCAACTTCCGGCATCCAAATATGACCAAGAACCCGAAAATCATCAAAGTTTAAAGAAAGGTTTCCATTATGTATGAAAATTCATTACATTTGATCCCCTCCTTCTTTAAGGGTAA